>NC_141554.1:106117500-106360000 GCF_021556685.1 Rattus norvegicus | reverse complement strand
CATTGGCCAAGACAATGGGGTTTATCTCTGATTCAGGGTCTTCCTTTGTTGTACAGGGTAAATACATTGGGGTAAAATTCGAAACTCTAGTCAAGTTGCTCTTTAAAAGGTTGAACTTTATATGGGATGGGTAGACAGAGCCAAACAAGGATGTTGGGAGCCAGGAACAGATGGAATGCAGAAACAGTATGGTTAGTATTTGGCGGTTAATACAGGATTGCCATTGATAATGTAAGCTTATCTGTTTCTTTCCTTGTCTTACTGTCCATTTTTTCCTTCAGAATTTGCATCATGAACGATGAGTTGATTGTGAGGAATGCCAGTCCCAAAGAGATACAAAAGGCCTTCACATCGTCGCCTGCACCCGACACTTCTCTCAAGCCTTTACTCTCTGCAGAGCAGCAGGAAATGGTGAAGTCTTTCTCTGTGCAATCTGGAATGAAACTTGATTGGTCTCAGAAGTGAGTATGGGGTTTGCACAGAAATGGGCTGAGAGATCAAGTGAATAATGGTACTGTGCAGACAATTTGAAAAATAATTACAATATTTACTTCTCTTCCCAAAGTGAGTTTAGGATGTACATCCTAATTTATACTGATATTTTATACTGATATTTGAAAAGGATTTTGAAACACCACAACATCTGTGTTGCATATAGAAAAACATAAGGAATGCAATAAGAAACTACTAGAAGTGAAAAAATTCAAAGTGTTTTAGGATATAAGATTAATAATGCAATAATTTGTATGTCCGTGTATTAATATTAAAGGTACCAAAACTACATTAAGAAAACAGTTTCATTTATACAAGCATAAAGAGGAACAAGTACTCAAAAACTCTAAGGGGGAGCAGGGAAGTCTAACAGATAAACAAAGTCTTCCCACTGATATCTACTCACACAAACATGCTGAACAGTATTCCAGCACCAATTGACTGGGTTACGAACTTATCAGGTGGAAAACCATCATGTCCGCCTTTACTATAACAAAATGATGAAAAGAAGCATCATATAAGACAGGAATAAAAAGCCCATGTGTCTTCATTACTGTTCTATTGCTATAAAAAATACTATGATCAAGGAAACTCTTATAAAAGAAAGCATATAATTGGGGTCTTGATTACAATTTTAGAGGATTATTCCATGATGATCATATAGCAGAAAGCTGACAGGCATCGGCCTGGAGTAGTAGCTGAGAGCTTTATATCTTGATTTGTAGGTTACAGAGAGACTTTTGAAGCTCAGACTTCCTCCCAGATGGCCACACCTCCTAACCCTTCTCAAATAATTCCACTTCCAGGGTGACTAAGCTTTAAAATATATAAGTGTACGGAAGCCATTTACACTCAAACCCCATACCATGTCATATATGCCGTCCATAGGACTACTCATTTGAGCAAGAGTTCAGAACTGAGATTTGAAAACAAGTACCAGTCCTTCCTCAGTAAAACTGAGTGCTTGTTAGAGCCCCACACCCCATACCCCTTAACACCATGTAAATGCCTCATGACTGAACAAAGGGAACTGTATTAGTACAGAAGTAAAAAAGACAACTACCATCACCTCTCCTCCATTGTGCAGTAATCATTATAGGATAACTTCCAGATACAAAAAAAAAAATTAACACTTGCTTCAAGTAAGCTAAATAATCATAAAGTCAGAAATATTTCAATACTCTTAAGAGAAACTCGACAAATGCTTGGTTTTTGATCATATTTTGCATCTGTTTGTGAGAGTCTTCAGTAAACTTTAACATGTGATAGATGGCAAGAATTTGAGGATACAGCATTCAGAACAGTTAGTAAACATGAAAAATAGAGCTGGGGCAAATAGTGAAGAATGGAGAAAGTTATGGGAACTTTGAGAGAGTACTAAACAGCAGATTTTTTTAGTTATTGGTGTTCAGAAAGGCATTTTCTCTGCTGACAAAGGAGTGGGAATCTTATAAATAATAATGGGAAACTTCCTAAGCCTGAAGGAAGGTATGAATATACAGACACATGAAGATTAAGGCTCACTATCCTAGTTTGTTTTCCTACTGTTGTGATAAATGCCATTTTCAAAAGTAGTTTAGGGAGGAGATGGCTTGTTTGGCTTACACATTAGTCAGTCATCATGGAAATACAGAGCAGTAACGTGAAGGTTGTGACCCAATCAGAGACTGTAGAGAAATGCTGCTTACTGCTTTGCTCTCTGCTTAGCCTGATTTCTTGTATAACCCTGGCCCACCCACACAGGGATTGGATTGCCCTTACTGGGCTAACCCTTGCTCCATCTATTAATATCAAGAAAATGCCACCTAAACATATCTATAGGCCAATCTGTGTAAGCGGTTCCCAAATTGGGGTTTCTTTTTCCAAGGTGTGTCTAGTTCACAAGTCAGCTTAATGATCATAGTCACAGAACTGAATTGAACAGTTCTGTCCTGAGATAACTTAGAATGAATCTGTCCAAGTTATACGATAGATTCTTGTGAACTAGACAAACCTTGGAAGAAGAAACCCCAGATATGGAATTGGTGACAGGCCAAAGTAATGACACTACCGAAGTCCAACTTGTTACCACTTTTTTTTTTCATCTTTATTAACTTGAGTATTTCTTATTTACATTTCGATTGTTATTCCTTTTCCTGGTTTCCGGGCCAACATCCCCCTAGCACCTCTCCCTCCCCTTCTCTATGGGTGTTCCCCTCCCCATCCTCCCCCCCATTGCCGCCCTCCCCCCATAGTCTAGTTCACTGGGGGTTCAGTCTTAGCAGGACCCAGGGCTTCCCCTTCCACTGGTGCTCTTACTAGGATATTCATTGCTACCTATGGGGTCAGAGTCCAGGGTCAGTCCATGTATAGTCTTTAGGTAGTGGCTTAGTCCCTGGAAGCTCTGGTTGCTTGACATTGTTGTACTTTTGGGGTCTCGAGCCCCTTCAAGCTCTTCCAGTAACATTCTTTAAACAGGAACTTAGGTGAGGAGAGGTTACTCACAGCATAACTGACTTATACAGTGGCATGGCCAAAACCTATGCGAGCATAGATGACAGTTCACAAAAGCAGGAAAGCTAAAGTGCATTCCACAATCTGTAAGCAGCTCAAGAGGCTGAAGAGCTTCTAGGCAGCTTAGCTCATCTCTTCTTCCCGGCTACTTGGCTGGTCTGAGTGACTTCTAGGCAGCTCAGCTTGTCTCAGAGTGCCTCTTAGCAGTCCTTAGTGCTTATGTAGGCTTGAGGAGGAAGGGTCCAGGTGAATCTGGTCAGTTTCTGTGATGTTCTGAAGCTACTGAATTGTTTATGTTTCACATTAAAATAATTTTAGTTTTTGAGATTATAATTACACCATTTACCCCATCCCGTTCTTCTTCCCTTCAAACCCTCTCACTTTTGCCCCTTTGCTCTCTTTCAAATTCATGGCCTTCTCTCTCTCTCTCTCTCTCTCTCTCTCTCTCTCTCTCTCTCTCTCTCTCTCTCTCTCTCTCTCTCTTTCCCTGTGTGTGTGTGTGTGTGTGTGTGTGTGTGTGTCTATGCATTCCTAAATACATCAATATAACCTACTCATTCTGTATGTTCCTTGAATGTTTATTTTCCCAGGTCTGATTATTTTTCCCTTTCTCACCATTTCCTAGTTGCCTGCATATAACGCTAAGGGATCATTGCAGAAGTGGAGGCAGAAAGATTTTAAGAGCCAACAGAAATGGTAGTTTGCTGTACAAGATTGTGTCTTTTAGGGATGTCCGAAACTACACCTATCTCACCATCATGACTGACCGCCTAAACATGAGCTAAACAAGGACAACAACAATAGACTTGTTAACATGGACTTGGGCAGGAGGGAAGTGCAGAAGGTGATCACAAGATCACCTTCTCTTATACTATCCCGTCATTTTGCTTCCTTTTTAACATTCTGTGTCTTAATGATCCTCTGCCCAAAGTAGAAGATTTTAGTCTAATAGGAAACTACGATGCAACATTTTCTGTGCAGTGTAGCCCCATTCCCTGTGGTTTTAATATGTTTTAACTTACAAATTTAAAATTAGGGACTGGAGATCGGCTCAGCATTTAAGAGCACTTGTATTTTGAAGTCCTCACCCAGAGGACATAGGCTTGGTTCATAGTTACTTCGCAAGCGTCTGTAACTGTGATCCAGGGAATGAGATGCTTTCTTCTGTCCGTCTCAGGTACCAGGAATGCACACAGTATACATGCGTGCAGGCAGGCAAACACACATACACGTAGAATAATCAGTATAAAAATTTTAAAAACAGAATTTTAAATTATATCTTTAGTTTCAAGTAACTGAGTTGTACATGATTTTTCCCCTCGCATCCTTACTTTTCATTAATTTCCCACCTTTATTTCCCCCAGCCCTCTATCCCAGCCCCATTTAGGCCTTTTCATAGCCAGCATTCTCTTCTACTTTCAAATCCCTGTCATATCTCTCCCACTTTGTGTCCCTTGTTCTCTATGGGCATTCAAAATTAAGTACAGAAATGTAAGTTCAAATGTAGGAAAGAAAATGGACAGAGTTGGTCTTTCTGGGCCTGTGTCACATCAGTCTAACATGCCTAACTTCCATTGTGGATAGGTTCCATGTTTGCATTGTCAGTACATGGACCCATCCAGGTTGATTCCGTTTCCCAGCTATTTTGAATAGAGCTGCGATGAGCATGGATGCACAGGCATCTCTATTGCATGGTATGAAGTTCTTTGATAATATGCTTAGGGGCAATATAGCAGGGACATAAGGAATTTACATTTTTAATTTTGTGAAAAATGTCCGCACTGATTCCATTGTTTCTACACCAGTCTACAATCCCACAAAAAGGTAATAGAAGTTCCCTTTCCCTACAACCTCACCAGTCATCACTTGACATTTTTTGGTAATGATTAATTTGCGTGGGGTGAAATAGAACCTCAAATTAATTTTAATTTGCATTTCCAGGATGGCTAATGGTATTGAAACAGTTTTAAAAGTATTCATTAATCATTAACATTTCTTTTTTTCTTTCTTTTTTATGAATCATTTTATTCATTTACCTTTCAAATGATATGCCCCTTCCTAGTTACCCCCCCACCAATCCCCATCCGATTCCCCCCCCCCTTTGCCTCTATGAGGGTGCTCCTCTACCCATTCACTCACTCCCACCTCACCCCTCTAGCATCCTCCTACACTGGGGTATCAAGCTTCCCTCCCCTCCCATTGATGTCAGATAAGGCCATCCTCTGCCACATATGTATCTGGAGCCATGGATCCCTCCCTGTGTACTCTTTGGTTGGTGGTTTAGTCCCTGGGAGCCTAGGGGATTCTGGTTGGGAGACATTGCTGTTCTTCCTATGAGACTGCAAACCCCTTCAGCTCCTACAGTTCTTGCCCTAACTTCTCCATTGTGGTCCCCGTGCTAAGTCTGATGTTTGGCTGTGTGCATCAGCATCTCTATTTGTCATGCTCTGGCAGAGCCTCTCAGAGGACAGCCAAACCAGGCTCATATCAGCATGCACTTCTTGGCATCAGTAATAGTTTCTGTGTTTGGTGTCTGCAGATGACATGGATCCCTAGGTGGGGCAGTCTCTGGATGGCCTTTCCTTTAGTCTCTGCTCCACTTTTTGTCCCTGCATTTCCTCTTGACAGGAGCAATTCTGGATTAATATTTTTGAGATGTCTGGGTGGCCCCATCCCTCAACTGGGGGCTATCTACTGGAGATGGTCTCTACAGGTTGTATCTCCCCTTTGTTGGTTATTTCAGCTAGAACCACTGCCAATGGCTCCTGGGAGCCTCTGACTTCCCTGGAGTCTGGGACTTTCTAGTGGCTATCCCAGTTCTCCTTCCTCTCTTCTACATGTTTCTATTCAATTCCCTTATCTTCTATACTTCTCTCCTGTCCCTTCCAGTATCTTTTCCTGGCCCTTTTTTTCTTCCCTCCCCCTCCTCTCCCTCCCAAATCACTCCCTCCCTCTAGTTCTTGTGATTATTTTGTTCCCTGTTCTATGTAGGATTGAAGATTTCTTATTTTGAGAACTTTCTAATCTGTCCCAAAGCATTTTTTTACTGGGATTGGGTTGTTTCCTTGATGTCCAGGGTTTTTATTTTTGTTTTGTTTTGTATTAGTATATTTTTGATACTAATCCTCTGTCAGATATATATATAGCTGACAAATATTTCCTCCTTTTTTTGGGGCTGCCTCTCTACTCAATTGAGTTTCCTTTCTCTACAGAAACTTTTAATCTTACAGAGTTCCATTTGTTAATTGTTGGTTGAGCTGCTTGGAGTCCCATTCAGAAAGTTCTTACTTATACCTGTATCCTGTAGTGTGCTCGGACTTTTTTCTCTGGAAGTTTGATGATTTCAGGTTATCTATTGATGTCCTTCATCCATTTGGAGTTTTGCATGTGTGTGTGTGTGTGTGTGTGTGTGTGTGTGTGTGAGAGAGAGAGAGAGAGAGAGAGAGAGAGAGAGAGAGAGAGAGCAGAGAAAAGATGAATATGGTTTCATTCTCCTATAAGTCAATACCCAGTTTTTCTGGATTTTAACCATTTGTTGAAGAAAACTTTCTTTTCTCCATCTGTATTGTTTACCTCTAGCAAACATCAGGTGGCTAGTTGCATGGAGTTCAATCTGGGCCTCTCCTATTCTATTGATCCATTTCTTCATGTCTATCTTTGTGCCAGTCTCCTGATGTTTATATTATAATGTTTTTGGTTTTTTTTTTTTTACTATAACTTGAAGTCAAGTATGGTAATGCCTCCAGCATTATTCTTCTTGCTCAGAATTGCTTTGGCTATACAGAGGATTTTGTATTTTCATATAAAATTGGATTGCTTTTCTTGTTTCTGTGAAGAATCGAGTTGCAAGTTTTATTGAGATTGTATTGAATTGATAGAACATTTTGTAGAATACATATTTCACAATACTCTTTTCTCTGATTCGTAAGTATAGGTCTTTCTACCTTCTAGTTTCTTTCACTGTTTTTTCTATGGTGTTTTTAAGTTTTCATTTTACATGTATTTCACTTCTTGGTTAGGTACATTCCAAGTTATTTTTGAGTCTGTTGTTAATAGAATTATTCCCATAATTCTTTCTCAGTCTGACATTGATATGTTAGAAGGCTAAGAATTTTGAAAGAATGTTGGTTTGGTACCTGGCCTCTTTGCTGAAAGTATTTGTTAATTCTAAGAATTTTTCATGGTTGAATCATTAGTGTGTTCCCTTAGATATAGAATCATACCATGTACAAATAAGGAGTCCCATTTCCACTTTCTTTCCCTAGTTACATCCCCTTACCTCTTTCTCTTACAGCTCTAGGTAAGACTTCAAGACCTGTGTTCAAAAGAGGTGGAAAGAGTAAACACCCTTGTCTTAGCCCACTGATCTTAGTACCTTGAGCTTTTCACTGCTTAGAATAATGTTGTCTCTAAGGTTATTATTTAAAGCTTCTTCTGTGTTGATATATGGTCCCTTACTTTCTACTCTGTTTAGGGCATTTTTCAGGAAGCAGTGTGGGATTCCATCGAAGGTGCTTTCTGTATCTATTTAGCTGATCGTGTTCTTTCTGTCACCCAGGTGCCTTGAAGATAACGAATGGGACTACACCAAAGCGGGTGAGGCATTCACTGCCCTCCAGGTGAGCTCTGAGAATCTAATAGGTAAAACAGGGGTGTTTCTATGCTTCCAGCAAGACTAGGGATCAAATTCAGGTCTCTTCTGACATTGACATTTTAACTCTTTCCCTGCAGAATGAGGGCAAAATCCCAAAGGAATTCTTCAAATAAAGGATACTAAGGACATCGTGTGGATATAGTATTCCTCCTCGTCCACATTATTTCTTTCTATGGCTTTTTCCACTCCTGAGAATAGAGGCCTGGCTGGCCAAAAAGCAAAATTTACATGTAAACCAAGTAACAGAACCTCCCTCTCCACAGGGGCATTTTTTTCTCTGTTTCTCTCTGAAGTTGTTATTTCATAATAAAGAATTGCTTTACTTTGCTCATTATGTCCTGAAGTGCTTTTCTCCTGCCTCAGCCAAGAGCCAGAGTTGCCAGGACCAACAGGACCTTTGTTTCCAAACTTCTACCACTTTAACCTCTGGCTGGCCCTAAACAGATTCATAAGGTTTGCTTTAGTGGAAACATTGTGACTAAATCCCCAGGCAAAGAGCTCATGCTTTCTGCCTAAGGTTCTGGAAGGAGCTGTACAAAAAGTGTTATAAAAAAAAAAAAATTAGACCCGGCTGGAGATTGGGAGTGCCAGCCTGTCTGGAAGCTTTGCTCATAGGGAAGATGCAGGGTGCTCTATCACTAGGTTTTACAGAAGGGCGTTCAGACACTGGTTGTCACTACCAAACAATAGAGCACGCAATCTTTCTGTTTGGACAGTTCTGTGGGACCTTTCACAAAGAGAGGCAATTAGAAATTACCATTTCTAAGCAAGTGTTAAAAATGAGAAATCTACAAAATTTGTTTCCTGTCTCATGGATTTCCTCCATTTTTGTAATGCTTGTACTAGACAATAAATAGTCAAATAAATTCAACTAATAGTGATACAGAGTTTTCCAGTTATAGGCCCCGAAATTGTGACATGCAGGCCTACAAGTTAACAAGTTACACTTAGACTGCATGGTGTTTGGTATAACTGCCTGCTACCTAACACTTGCAGGATTTTATGTGCATTTACAGTGTTATGGAGTATGGATTTCAATAAAATATGAACCGAGGGGATGGTTTTCATTACATAAAAGAATACTGCCAGCTTTGTTCTTACCTGTAAGAACTCAGACACAAGTTTCTGTAAGTCATTTCTTAGTCATACCATATAGGAAACAGCCCTAATGCACCTTCATTATTCTCCTTGTAAGAAATGGAGATGATCCCAGGTGAAATTGAGCATTCACATCCATTGAGCTTAATTCAGAGTCTGAGATGCTATGCCCCTTCTGAACAGTGAACATGGAATTCATGGCATGGCATAATCAGTTCATCTGCCCATATCTAGCCAGCTCAGACAGTACTACTTTCTATCATTTCCCACAGTTCCCAGTGGCCTTCCCCATCCTCTTTCTCAGAGAAATACTTCTATGCATTGTTTTTTTCTTTATTTTTCCTTTTATGAGTATGGATGCTTTGTCTACATGTATGCCTATATATAATATACATGCAAAGCCAGAAAAGAGCAAAGGTTCCTGTAGAACTAGAGTTGCACATGGTTGTGACCCACTATGTGGATGCTGGGATTGAACCCAGGTCCTCTGAAAGATCAGCAGATCAGCCAGTTCTTTTTTTTTTAACTTAATAATTATTTGACTTTATCTTTTTAATTTTTTATTATATATTTCTTTACTTACATTTCAAAGGTTATTCCCATTCCTGGTTTCCTGTCCATAAGCCTCCATTCCCTCTCCTCCCCCTCCCCCATACAGGTGTTCCCCCTATACATCGCCCTGTTGCCTTCCCCCATATTCCCCTGCACTGGGGGTCCAACCTTGGCAAGACCAAGGGCTTTCCCTTCCACTGGTGCCCCAACAAGGCTATTCTCTGCTACATATGCAGTTGGAGCCCTGGGTTAGTCCATGTATAGTCTTTAGGTAGTGGTTTAGTTCCTGGAAGCTCTGGTTGGTTGGCATTGTTGTTCTTATGGGGTTGCAAGCCCCTTCAGCTCTTTCAATCCTTCCTCTAATTCCCCACAAGGGGGTCCTGTTCTCAGTTTGGTGGTTTGCTGCTAGCATTGACCTCTGTATTGGACATGCTCTGGATGTGTCTCTCAGGACAGATATATATCCAGTCCCTTTCTGCATGCATTTTTTAGCTTTATCAGTCTTACCTAGTTTTTGTGTCTATACATATATATATATATACATATATATATGTATGTGTATATATATATATATATATATATATGGGCCACATGTGGGGCAGGCTCTGAATGGCCATTCCTTGACTTGCTATGAACTTTGCTTCCATATACCCTTCTATGAATATTTCCCCCCCTTTTAAGAAGGAGTGGGAGCATCTGCATTTTGGTCATCCATCTTGAGCTTCTGGTGGTCTGTAGATTGTATCTTGGGTAATTTGAGCTTTTTGGCTAATATCCACTTATCAGTGAGTGCATACCAAGTGTGTTTTTCTGTGATTGAGGAACCTCACTCAGGATATTTTCTAGTTCATTCCATTTGCCTATGAATTTCATGAAGTCATTGTTTTTGATAGCTGAGTAGTACTCCATTGTATAGATATACCACATTTTCTGTATCCATTCCTTCATTGAAGGCTATCTGGGTTCTTTCCAGCTTCTGGCTATTATAAATAAGGCTGCTATGAACATAGTGGAGCATGTGTCTTTGTTATATGTTGAGGCATCTTTTGGGTATTATGCCCAAGAGAGGTATAGCTGGGTCCTCAGGTAGTGTAATGTCCAATTTTCTGAGGAACCTCCAGACTGATTTCCAGAGTGGTTGTACCAATTTACAATCCCACCATCAATGGAGGACTGTTCCTCTTTCTCCACATCCTCGCCAGCATCTGCTGTCACCTGAGTTTTTTATCTTAGCCATTCTGACTGGTGTGAGGTGAAATCTCAGGGTTGTTTTGATTTGCATTTCCCTGATGAATAAGGATGTTGAACATTTCTTAAGGTGCTTTTTGGTCATTTGATAATCCTCAGCTGCGAATGTTTTGTTTAGCTCTGCACCCCATTTTTAATGGGGTGATTTGGCTCTCTGGAGTCTAACTTCCTGAATTCTTTGTATATTTTGGATATTAGCCCTCTATCAGATATAGGATTGATAAAGATCTTTTCCCAATCTGTTGGTTGCTGTTTTGTCCTAATGACAGTGTCTTTTGCTTTACAAAAGCTTTGCAGTTTTATGAGGTCCCATTTGTCGATTCTTGATCTTAGAGCATGAGCCATTGGTGTTTTGTTCAGAAAATTTTCCCCAGTGCCCATGTGTTTGAGACTCTTCTCCACTTTTTCTTCTGTTAGTTTGAGTGTATCTGGTTTGATGTGGAGGTCCTTGATCCACTTGGACTTAAGCTTTGTACATGGTGATAAGAATGGATCTATTTGCATTCTTCTACATGCTGACCTCCAGTTGAACCAGCACCATTTGTTGAAAATGCGTTCTTCCTTCCATTGGATGCTTTTCACTCTTTTGTCAAAGATCAAGTGGCTATAGGTGTGTGGGTTCATTTCTGGGTCTGCAATTCTGTTCCACTGATCTACCTGCCTTTCTCTGTACCAATACCATACAGTTTTTATGACTATTGCTCTGTGATAGTCAGGGATGGTAATTCCCTCAGATATTCTTTTATTGTTGAGTATAGTTTTCGCTATTCTGGGTTTTTTGTTATTCCAAATGAATTTGCAAATTGTTCTTTCTATCTATATGAAGAATTGGCTTAGAATTTTGATGGGGATTGCATTGAATCTATAGATTGCTTTTAGCAAAATGGCCATTTTTACTATATTAATCCTGCCAATCCATGAACATGGAAGATCTTTCCATCTTCTGAGATCTTCCTCAATTTCTTTCTTCAGAGATTTGAAGTTCTTGTCATACAGATCTTTCACTTGCTTGGTTAAAGTCACACCAAGACATTCTATGTTATTTGGGTGTCATTTCCTTAATTTCTTTCTCAGCCTATTTATCCTTTGAGTAGAAGAAGGATACTGATTTGTTTGAGTTAATTTTATACCCCGACATTTTGCTGAAGTTGTTTATCTGGTTAAGTAGTTCTCTGGTGGAACTTTTGGGGTTGCTTAAGTACACTATCATATCATCTACAAATAGTGATATTTTGAATTCTTCCCTTCCATTTTGTATCCTTTGACCTCCTTTCACTGTCTGATTGCTCTGGCTAGGAATTCAAGTACTATATTGAATAAGTAGGGAGAGAGTGGGCAGCCTGGTATACTCCCTGATTTTTGTGGGATTGCTTCAAGTTTCTCTCCATTTAGTTTAATGTTAGCGACTGGTTTGCTGTATATGGCTTTTACTATGTTTAGATATGGGCCTTGAATTCCTGATCTTTCCAGGACTTTATCATGAAGGGGTGTTGAATTTTGTCAAATGTTTTCTCAGCATCTAATGAAATGATCATGTGGTTCTTATCTTTGAGTCTGTTTATATAGTGGATTACATTGATGGATATTTGTATATTAAACCATCCCTGCGTCCCTGGGATGAAGCCTACTTGATCATGATGGATTATCATTTTGATGTGTTCTTGGATTCAGTTTGCAAGATATTTATTGAGTATTTTTGTGTCAATATTCATAAGGGAAATTGATCTGAAGTTTTCTTTCTTTGTTGGGTCTTTGTGTGGTTTTAGTATAAGAGTAATTGTGGCTTCATAGAATAAATTTGGTAGCGCTCCATCTGTTTCAATTTTGTTTAATAGTTTGGATAGTATTGGAATGAGGTCTTCTATGAAGGTGTGATAGAATTCTGCACTGAACCCGTCTGGACCTGAGCTTTTTTTGGTTGAGAGACTTTTAATAGCTGCTTCTATTTCTTAAGGAGTTATGGGGTTGTCTAGATGATTTATTTGTTCTTGATTTAACTTTATTACCTGGTATCTGTCTAGAAAATTGTCCGTTTCCTCCAGATTTTCAAGTTTTTGTTGAATATAGGCTTTTGTAGTAGGATCTGATGATTTTTTTTTAAATTTCTTCAGATTCTGTTGTTATGTCTCCCTTTTCATTTCTGATTTTCTTAATTTGGATAGGAAAACCTCTGTGATCTCTGGTTAGTCTGGCTAAGGGTTTATCTATCTTGTTGATTTTCTCAAAGAACCAGCTCCTGCTTTTGTTGATTCTTTGTATAGTCCTTTCGTTTCTACTTGGTTGATTTCAGCCCTGAGTTTGATTATTTCCTGCCTTCTACTCCCCTTGGGTTTATTTATTTCTTTTTGTTCTAGAGCTTTAAAGTGTGCTGTCAAGCTGCTGACATATGCTCTCTTGTTTCTTTTTGCAGGCACTCAGAACTATGAGTTTTCCTCTTAGTACCGCTTTCATTGTGTCCCATAAGTTTGGGAATGTTGTATCTTCATTTTCATTAAATTCTAAGAAGTGTTTAATTTCTTTCTTTATTTCTTCCTTGACCAAGTTGTCATTGAGTAGAGCATTGTTCAACTTCCATGTTTCTGTTGACTTTCTGCCATTATTGTTGTTATTGGAGACCAGTCTTAGTGTGTGGTGATCTGATAGGATGCATGGGATTATATCTATCTTGTTGTATCTGTTGAGGCCTGTTTTGTGACCAATTATATGGTAAATTTTGGAGAAGGTTCCATGAGGTGGTGAGAAGAAGGTATATCCTTTTGTTTTAGAATGAAATGTTCTATAAATATCAGTTAAATCCAATTGGTTCATAACTTCTGTTAGTTTCTCTACAACTCTGTTTAACTTCTGTTTCCATGATCAGTCCAGTGATGAGAGTGGGGTGTTAAAATCTACTATTACCATGTGAGGTGCAATGTGTGCTTTGAGTTTTAATAAGGTTTCTTTTATGAATGTAGGTGCCCTTGCATTTGGAGCATAGATAGTTAGGATTGAGAGTTCATCTTGGTTGATTTTTCCTTTGATGTATATGAAGTGTCCTTCCTTATCTTTTTTAATGACTCTTGATTCAAAGTCAATTTTATTTGATATTAGAATGGCAACTCCAGCTTGTTTCTTCAGGCCATTTGCTTGGAAAATTGTTTTTCAGCCATTTACTGAGGTAGTGTCTGTCTTTGTCTCTGAGGTAGTGTCTGTCTTTGTCTCTGAGGTGTGTTTCCTGCATACAGAAAAATGCTGGTCCTCTTTACATATCCAGTCTGTTAGTGTATGTCTTTTTATTGGGGAATTGAGTCCGTTGATGTTGAGAGATATTAAGGAATAGTGATTGTCAATGTTTCCTGTTATTTTCCTTGTTAGAGGTGGAATTTTGTTTGTTTGTCTCTCTTTTGGTTTCATTGCAAGGAAATTATATTCTTGCTTTCTGTACAGTGTAGTTTCTCTCCTCGTGTTGGAGTTTTCCATCTATTATCCTTTGTATGGCTGGATTTGTAGAAAGATATTCCATAAATTTAGTTTTGTCATGGAATATCTTGTTTTCTCCATCTATGTTAATTGAAAGTTTTGCTGGATACAGTAACCTGGGCTGGCGTTTGTGTTCTCTTAGGGTCTGTATGATATCTGTCCAGGATCTTCTGGCTTTCATAGTCTCTGGTGAGAAGTCTGGTATAATTCTGATAGGTCTGCCTTTATATGTTACTTGACCTTTTTCCCTTACTGCTTTTAATATTCTTTCTTTGTTTTGTGCATTTGGTGTTTTGACTATTATGTGACGGGAGGACTTTCTTTTCTGGTCCAATCTATTTGCAGTTCTGTAAGCTTTTTGTATGTTTAGGGGCATCTCTTTCTTTAGGTTAGGGAAGTTTTCTTCTATGATTTTGTTGAAGATATTTACTGGTCCTTTGAGGTGGGAGTCTTCACTCTTTTCTATACCTATTATCCTTAGGTTTGATCTTCTCATTGTGTCCTGGATTTCCTGTATGTTTTGGGCTAGGAGCTCTTTCATTTTACATTATCTTTGACAGTTGCATCGATGATTTCTATGGTATCTTCTGCCCCTGAGATTCTCTCTTCTATCTCTTGTATTCTGTTGGTGATGCTTGTGTCTATGGCTCCTTGTCTCTTCCTTTGGTTTTCTATATCCAGAGTTGTCTCCCTTTGTGCTTTCTTTATTGTTTCTATTTCCATTTTCAATTCCTTCACCTGTTTGGTTGTGTTTTCCTGTAATTCTTTCAGTGATTTTTGTGTTTCCTCTCTAAGGGCTTCTACTTGTTTACTTGTGCTTTCCTGCATTTCTCTAAGGGAGTTCCTTATGTCTTTCTTAAAGTCCTCCATCATTATCAAAAAATGTGATTTCAAATCTAAATCTTGCTTTTCGGTGTTTTGATATCCAGTATTTTCTTTGGTGGGAGAACTGGGCTCTGATGATGCCAAGGAGTCTTGGTTTCTGTTGCTCAGGTTCCTGCGCTTGCCTCTAGCCATTGGGTTGTCTCTGGTGTTTGCTTGTCTTGCTGTTTCTGGGAGTGACTTGACCCTGCTGTAGGCCTCTGTGTCAGCACTCCTGTAGCACTGTTTTCCTGTTTTCTTTCAGCCTTTCCTCAGAACAGGTGCTCTGCTCTCAGCTGTGGTGGTGCTCCTGGAGACTGTCTTCCAGCTCTAGGTGCATGCAGGAATCAAAGGGTCCTGCCCCTGATTGCTCCTGTAGGTCCTTGCACATAGTGGGCACAGTTGACACTATGCAATTCCCTCTTGGGTCTGAACTGTGGGCAGAGGGTATTCTCCTCTGAGTTCTCAGGAGTATCCACACTTCCGAGGATCCTGCTCTCTCCTCCATGGGATTTGCCTGCAGGAAGCTGTTTTGCTAGTTCAGTCGGTCCTGGGGGCAGACCAGAACTGCAGGTACCAGCGGCTGTCTGTTCCTATATCCCTCTGTCCAGAGGCACTGTGCAGTTTCCCCTTGGACCATGGATGTGAGCCGAGGTGTGCAGAGGTGGCAGTCTGTCCTGCAGCCTTGGGATATCTGCACTCCTGGGTGGTCCGCTCTCTTCCCCAGGGATTTGGGTGCAGCAAATTGTGGGATGGTATCAGTTCACTTCCAGGCAGAGCCAGAAACAGGAAGTGCCCAGACCCAGAGGACTTCTGCCTCTGTGTATCCTGAATCTACCAGGCAGGTTACTTGGTAACAGAAAAGTGGGTCTTACCTCTGCTCTCAGCTGTGATGGCGCTCCTGGAGACTGTATCCCAGCTCTAGGCGTGGGCAGGAATCAAAGGGTCCTGTCCCTGATTGCTAGTGTACGTCCTTACACCCAGCAGGCACAGTTGGCACTATGCAATTCCCTCTTGGGTCCGGACTGTGGGCAGAGGGTAGTCTCCTCTGACTTCTCAGGAGTATCCACACTTCTGAGGTTCCAGCTCTCTCTCCCATGAGATTTGGGTGCAGGGAGATCAGCCAGTTCTTAACTGCTGAGCCAGCTCTCTGGCCCTGTACATTATTTTTAAGCACATCAATCATCATGCATATTTCTTAGTGTTATCTAAAATATTTTTATTATATACATACATTTATGTGTATATAAGTTTCATATGAATTGAATCATAGCACAAGTGGAACCCTTTAATAATCGTGTCATTTCCATTGTGCCAATCCTTGAAATAAACCTGTATATAACCACTACATGTGCCATACATTTTGTTCTTATTCTTCCTTATACACTACGTCCCAGCTGCAATGCAGTTTCCCCTCCCTCCACTCTTTCCCCCTTCTCCCTCTCTCCCTCTCAAAGAGCAGGCCTCACAGGAATATCTACAGACAGTAAGACTGGGTTACATACCCACCTATTGAGACTGGATGAGGCAACCTAATGAAAGGAAAATGTTCTCGAGCACAGAGAAAAGAGTCAGAGACAACCCTGCTCCAACTGTTAGGAGTTCCAAAAGAACACCAGTTATACAATCACCATATGTATTCAGAAGATCTAGCTCAGAGCCATATAGGGTGGATATTTGTCACTTCACTCTGAATCCCTATGAACCATGCTAAGGTGACTCTGGTTTATGTCCTTGTGGCATCCTCTTTGGCTCGTACAATCTTTCCCTGCAGAAAAAGAGGAAAGGGGGAGGCCATATATTTTTGTCAGATGTTCAGTGGTCATTTTCTCTCATTCTTGACTATTTTGTCTCAGTTAAGGTTTGTGGTTGGGATAAAACACTGTGATGGAAAGCAACTTGGGAAGTAGAGGGTGTGTTTGGCTTGCACTTCCATATCATAACCTATCCTTGAAGGAAGTAATGGCAGGAAAGTTGAGGTAGGAGTTGAAGATGAGATAATGGAAGAGTGCTGCTTATGGGTTTCACAGCCTGCGTTCTTATAGCACCCCACCCCAGGGGTGCCACCACCCACAATGAACTAAGCACTCTCACAACATCAATCAAAATATTCCCAAAGGTCAGTTTAGTGGCGACATTTCTCCCATTAAGGTTCCATCTTCCAAAATCCCTCTAGCTTATTTCAAATTGACACAAAACTAGCTAGCAGACTGTAGTAGTTTATATAATGATACTTTATATAATGATTGTGTGAGTGTGGAGTCATCTGAAAGCAGAAAATGGCAGCCATAATCAGAAAGTCCAGCCATATTTTCTCTCTTCCTTTCCCTGGGCGTGGACACACACATTTTCCAGGTCAGGAAAATGTGAAAGTTGGTGGGGTTAAGAACCTCATTCGGGCACAGTTCCAAGAAAATACTTTCCCTATGTCACCCTACTACCTTCCTGCTCACTACATGCAAAGGCATCAAGGTAAGAGACACCTTGAGGAGGGCACGTGTCTTACAGGGCTTTAATGTTTGGGTAGAAATGAACTAATGCCTGCCTCATCGCCTCATCCTGGCCTAGGAATCTCTATGGAAAGAGCCCCAGAAGCAAATATGGGAAGTGGGGAAGTGGTGTTTGGTGACCCTTTCTAGATGGAATTGCTAGCTAATGTGTGAATTTCCCTGAAAATACTTCAAATTTTTCTGTACTAATGTCCAGTCCCAACAGTTTCTCCCCGGATTATGATTTTTACCTGATGCTCTCTCTCTTGGGGGACCAGCTTATGTCCCATTGCACACTACATGATTGCTACTTTTGCAACTGTGGATTCCATTTGTCCTGTTTGATTGCTCAGAAGGCTTTAATAGATCATTCCCAGAATGATCACATAATGTACCTCCATGGCCTGACCCTTCTGATGCCACTGTCCTGTAAGCCCTGTAATGTAAAAAGCCAATGCCTGCGTGTGAACACTTTGTTCCCTCAGTGATGACATCCAAGAGCAGAAGCTTCAGACCTAAGCTGCGCAAGGTTTGAAACTGTTCAGTCACTGAAGAAAAACTGTATCAGTCCTTAGTACTCTAGCTTCCACCCAAAATGTAATCAATCATATAAGGTTAGGAGGATGAATTTGTATGCAAGTGTGTCCTAGATTTAGAAAGGCTTTGATCATTTGATCACACAATGACTCCCTGGTAGTCATTTAATTTATCATCACAATAAAGTAAATTAATCCTCCACAGTCCTATCTGAAAGGCAGTAGACCCTGGAGTGTCTTGTCAGTTATCTCAAGGCCCTGCCACTTCCACGGGAGGCCACAGTTCCTCCCTCTAATCAGGCTAAGCTCTGTGCCCCCTCTTTCCCTTCCACTGCCACAAACCCTGATGGATTTTGAGAAGACACTGAGACTACTCCTATAAGGCCTTCCTCTTCTTTAGTAAGGGCCTTCGGAGGTCACTGTAAGTTCCACAAGAACCTGAAGTGAGTTCAGTGACTGCTGCAACCTCTCCACTCCCTGAATCAGTGAAAGCAAAGGGAGGAGCAGACAGTTAGTGAACATCTGTGTGCTGTACTTTACACAGCTTGAATCCCAAAACTCTTGACTAGAGGAAATGAGGGGATGAAGCAAGGACAGACATGGACATAGGAAAGCTGGGATCGCATACATATACAGCCATCCAATTAGACAAGATGGATGAAGCAAAGAAGTGCAGACCGACAGGAGCCGGATGTAGATCGCTCCTGAGAGACACAGCCAGAATACAGCAAATACAGAGGCGAATGCCAGCAGCAAACCACTGAACTGAGAATAGGTCCCCTATTGAAGGAATCAGAGAAAGAACTGGAAGAGCTTGAAGGGGCTCGAGACCCCATATGTACAACAATGCTAAGCAACCAGAGCTTCCAGGGACTAAGCCACTACCTAAAGACTATACATGGACTGACCCTGGACTCTGACCCCATAGGTAGCAATGAATATCCTAGTAAGAGCACCAGTGGAAGGGGAAGCCCTGGGTCCTGCTAAGACTGAACCCCCAGTGAACTAGTCTATGGGGGGAGGGCGGCAATGGGGGGAGGGTTGGGAGGGGAACACCCATAAGGAAGGGGAGGGGGGAGGGGTTAGGGGGATGTTGGCCTGGAAACCGGGAAAGAGAATAACAATCAAAATGTAAATAAGAAATACCCAAGTTAATAAAGATGGAGGAAAAGAAAAGAAAAGTTGGGATTGGGTAGACATTATTCATGTCTAAGAACCTTCAGCACTCCTGAAAGTTAAGTGTGTTTATTACATATAGTTTAACGTGGAGGCAGGATTAGTGCATAAAGATAAACAAGGAAGGAAAGTTAGTGTATACAAGTGAACAGGAGGCAGGGTTAGGCAATTTCATTACTAACCTTCTACAGGTGAGCAGTCTTTATGCAAAGCATCAGAGGGAAAGGCCACAGTGGACATTTTCTGCACACATTATCAACAGCCACACTCAGACCACACACAGCTTTGCCATCTGAGTCTCACCTGGGAAGTCTGAGGCATTGGGGTCCTTGACATGTGTGCAGCCCTGTCAGACAATACACATTGACTCAGGACTTTATTGTCCCCTACACCTGCGTGAATGACCTGTGGGAACGTACAAGTCAAGGCAGGAGATGGAACTCAACCCTGGGGCAGCTCTGGCATTGGGGCCTTGGAAGGGCTCCTGTCTTTCTTCTCCAGTATTCTTCCAAAAAAAAAATCCACAGTCACTTCTTTCTGGAGCTTCTGGGATGAGGGGTCAAGAAAGACCCCCAGAACCTATGAATATCTGATCTGAGTACAAAATGATATGGCAGAGTGCAAGAAAGACACAATTATTAAATGGATGAGATTACACCAACTCCACTATACAGTACCACAGCTAGCACTGACTTTCCTCTTTAGTAAAGATGACTATTGTTGACTTCTTAGATTCTATTAAAGTTAAGAAACAACATTCTTGATAAACATGGAGCTGTTAGGTCGAGAAGGAGGCAAACACGGGCAAGGTGAATAATGAGTGAGAAAAAAATGTTCAGGGCTTCTTAGCACCCTAAACTGTGCCAAAGGATGGTGCCCATGTGGTAAGGCTGAGTGATTTGGGGGTGGGTGGTTTGGAAGGGCCGAATGGCACAGTCTTAAAAACCTGCATTTGTAACAGGATCTTTAGTACGATGCTTGGTTTTGTATGTCAAATTCAGTGGGCTACAGTGATGGATACTTACTGTATCTAGCATTTTAAATCCAGCATTTTAAATATTTCTACCAAGGATGTTTCAGAAATTAGCATTTAAATCATCAGGCCCTAAGTATATCAGTCTCAATAATATAGGTAACCAGACCCACCAATTAAAGGCTACCAGAGAAAGAAAAGACTGATTTCAGTCAAGAGAATTCAGCCAGCAGGTTGCCTTCAGATTGAAGCTTCAACTCTTGGTTGGATCTTTGCCCAGTCATCCTTCCCTATAGAATTTGTTCAGGAGACACTACTGCAGCAGTTCTCAACCTGTAGGCTGCATATCAGATATCCTGTATATCAGATAAATATGTTATATTTCACAACACTAGCAAAATTACAGTTATGAAGTAGCAATAGAATAATTTTATGATTCACATTCATGACTGCATGAGGGACTATATCAAATGGTCATAACATTAGGAAGGATGAAGAACTATCGTTTAAGAAGATTTCTTAAGATACACAATTGTATACATGCACACACGTGTGTGCTTCTTATTGATATGATATTCTGGAAAATTCTGGCTAAAACACCCTGTGATGGTTTTTTTTTTTTTGAGATTATATTTGTGCTTTTCTTTTTTTTTAATTTTTTTTTAATTTATTTAATACGTAATAATAATTCTTTGGTTTCCCGGTAAACATCCCCCTTCCCCTTCCTTATGGGTGTTCCCCTCCCAACCATCCCCCCATTGCCGCCCTCCCCCCAACAGTCTAGTTCACTGGGGGTTCAGTCTTAGCAGGACCCAGGGCTTCCCCTTCCACTGGTGCTCTTACTAGGATATTCATTGCTACCTATGGGGTCAGAGTCCAGGGTCAGTCCATGCATAGTCTTTAGGTAGTGGCTTAGTCCCTGGGGGCTCTGGTTGCTTGGCATTGTTGTACATATGGGGTCTCGAGCCCCTTCAAGCTCTTCCAGTTCTTTCTCTGATTCCTTCAACGGGGGTCCTATTCTCAGTTTAGTGGTTTGCTGCTGGCATTCGCCTCTGTATTTGCTGTATTCTGGCTGTGTCTCTCAGGAGAGATCTACATCCGGCTCCTGTCGGTCTGCACTTCTTTGCTTCATCCATCTTGTCTAATTGGGTGGCTGTATATGTATGGGCCACATGTGGGGCAGGCTCTGAATGGGAGTTCCTTCAGTCTCTGTTTTAATCTTTGCCTCTCTCTTCCCTGCCAAGGGTATTCTTGTTCCCCTTTTAGAGAAGGAGTGAAGCATTTACATTTTGATCATCCGTCTCGAGTTTCATTTGTTCTAGGCATCTAGGGTAATTCAAGCATTTGGGCTAATAGCCACTTATCAGTGAGTGCATACCATGTATGTCTTTCTGTGTTTGGGTTAGCTCACTCAGGATGATATTTTCCAGTTCCAACCATTTGCCTACGAATTTCATAAAGCCGTTGTTTTTGATAGCTGAGTAATATTCCATTGTGTAGATGTACCATATTTTCTGTATCCATTCCTCTGTTGAAGGGCATCTGGGTTCTTTCCAGCTTCTGGCTATTATAAATAAGGCTGCGATGAACATAGTGGAGCACGTGCCTTTTGTATATGTTGGGGCATCTTTTGGGTATATGCCCAAGAGAGGTATAGCTGGATCCTCAGGCAGTTCAATGTCCAATTTTCTGAGGAACCTCCAGACTGATTTCCAGAATGGTTGTACCAGTCTGCAATCCCACCAACAATGGAGGAGTGTTCCTCTTTCTCCGCATCCTCGCCAGCATCTGCTGTCACCTGAGTTTTTGATCTTAGCCATTCTGACTGGTGTGAGGTGAAATCTCAGGGTTGTTTTGATTTGCAGTTCCCTTATGACTAAAGATGTTGAACATTTCTTTAGGTGTTTCTCAGCCATTCGGCATTCCTCAGCTGTGAATTCTTTGTTTAGCTCTGAACCCCATTTTTTAATAGGGTTATTTGTCTCCCTGCGGTCTAACTTCTTGAGTTCTTTGTATATTTTGGATATAAGGCCTCTATCTGTTGTAGGATTGGTAAAGATCTTTTCCCAATCTGTTGGTTGTCGTTTTGTCCTAACCACGGTGTCCTTTGCCTTACAGAAGCTTTGCAGTTTTATGAGATCCCATTTGTCGATTCTTGATCTTAGAGCATAAGCCATTGGTGTTTTGTTCAGGAAATTTTTTCCAGTGCCCATGTGTTCCAGATGCTTCCCTAGTTTTTCTTCTATAAGTTTGAGTGTATCAGGTTTGATGTGGAGGTCCTTGATCCACTTGGACTTAAGCTTTGTACAGGGTGATAAGCATGGATCGATCTGCATTCTTCTACATGTTGACCTCCAGTTGAACCAGCACCATTTGCTGAAAATGCTATCTTTTTTCCATTGGATGGTTTTGGCTCCTTTGTCAAAAATCAAGTGACCATAGGTGTGTGGGTTCATTTCTGGGTCTTCAATTCTATTCCATTGGTCTATCTGTCTGTCTCTGTACCAATACCATGCAGTTTTTATCACTATTGCTCTGTAATACTGCTTGAGTTCAGGGATAGTGATTCCCCCTGAAGTCCTTTTATTGTTGAGGATAGTTTTAGCTATCCTGGGTTTTTTGTTATTCCAGATGAATTTGCAAATTGTTCTGTCTAACTCTTTGAAGAATTGGATTGGTCTTTTGATGGGGATTGCATTGAATCTGTAGATCGCTTTTGGTAAAATGGCCATTTTTACTATATTAATCCTGCCAATCCATGAGCATGGGAGATCTTTCCATCTTCTGAGGTCTTCTTCAATTTCTTTCCTCAGTGTCTTGAAGTTCTTATTGTACAGATCTTTTACTTGCTTGGTTAAAGTCACACCGAGGTACTTTATATTATTTGGGTCTATTATGAAGGGTGTCGTTTCCCTAATTTCTTTCTCGGCTTGTTTCTCTTTTGTGTAGAGGAAGGCTACTGATTTATTTGAGTTAATTTTATACCCAGCCACTTTGCTGAAGTTGTTTATCAGCTTTAGTAGTTCTCTGGTGGAACTTTTGGGATCACCTAAATAAACTATCATATCATCTGCAAATAGTGATATTTTGACTTCTTCTTTTCCGATCTGTATCCCCTTGACCTCCTTTTGTTGTCTGATTGCTCTGGCTAGAACTTCAAGAACTATATTGAATAAGTAGGGAGAGAGTGGGCAGCCTTGTCTAGTCCCTGATTTTAGTGGGATTGCTTCAAGTTTCTCTCCATTTAGTTTAATGTTAGCAACTGGTTTGCTGTATATGGCTTTTACTATGTTTAGGTATGGGCCTTGAATTCCTATTCTTTCCAGGACTTTTATCATGAAGGGGTGTTGAATTTTGTCAAATGCTTTCTCAGCATCTAATGAAATGATCATGTGGTTTTGTTCTTTCAGTTTGTTTATATAATGGATCAAGTTGATGGTTTTCCGTATATTAAACCATCCCTGCATGCCTGGGATGAAGCCTACTTGATCATGGTGGATGATTGTTTTGATGTGGTCTTGGATTCGGTTTGCCAGAATTTTTTTTTTTTTTTGGTTTTTTTTTCGGAGCTGGGGACCGAACCCAGGGCCTTGCGCTTCCTAGGTAAGCACTCTACCACTGAGCTAAATCCCCAGCCCCGGTTTGCCAGAATTTTATTGAGTATTTTTGCGTCGATATTCATAAGGGAAATTGGTCTGAAGTTCTCTTTCTTTGTTGGGTCTTTGTGTGGTTTAGGTATAAGAGTAATTGTGGCTTCATAGAAGGAATTCGGGAGTGATCCATCTGTTTCAATTTTGTGGAATAGTTTGGATAATATTGGTATGAGGTCTTCTATGAAGGTTTGATAGAATTCTGCAATAAACCCGTCTGGACCTGGGCTCTTTTTGGTTGGGAGACCTTTAATGACTGCTTCTATTTCCTTAGGAGTTATGGGGTTGTTTAACTGGTTTATCTGTTCCTGATTTAACTTCGGTACCTGATATTTGTCTAGGAAATTGTCCATTTCCTGTAGATTTTCAAGTTTTGTTGAATATAGGCTTTTATAGTAAGATCTGATGATTTTTTGAATTTCCTCTGAATCTGTAGTTATGTCTCCCTTTTCATTTCTGATTTTGTTAATTTGGACACACTCTCTGGGTCCTCTCGTTAGTCTGGCTAAGGGTCTATCTATCTTGTTGATTTTCTCAAAGAACCAACTTTTGGTTCTGTTGATTCTTTCTATGGTCCTTTTTGTTTCTACTTGGTTGATTTCAGCTCTGAGTTTGATTATTTCCTGCCTTCTACTCCTCCTGGGTGTATTTGCTTCTTTTTGTTCTAGAGCTTTTAGGTGTGCTGTCAAGCTGCTGACATATGCTCTTTCCTGTTTCTTTCTGCAGGCACTCAGCGCTATGAGTTTTCCTCTTAGCTCAGCTAAGAGGAAAATTCTGGCTAAAACACCCTGTGATGGTTTTTAAATTGCTAATTGTTTGGTGACTCTTGAAGTAGCAAGAAACTTGAGACTATCTAGCATGTTGTCATGAATTCATCTGTAATAATGTTTATTTTAATATTATTCTTGAAAGAAACACTATAGTGAAAATCTAAATCTCCACCAATGTATGTCCAGAAAGGAAGGAAGGAAGGAAGGAAGGAAGGAAGGAAGGAAGGAAGGGGCTGAGAAGGTAGCACAGAGAGTAAAACACTAGGTATGAGGATCTGAATTCAAATCTTAAACACCACCATAAAAATACTGGGTGTATAAATGTTTATACCTCCAGTAGTGGCTGAAGAAGTGGAGACAAGAGTATTGCTATGGGTTTCTGGCCATCAGCCAATCAGAAAACAGCTCCAGGTTCAGTGAAGAGATCCTGTCTCAAGGGGAGAAAGTAGAGAACAATACACCTGATATCTTTCTCTGGAGTCTGCACAAGCCCACATAGGTGAACACACATGCACACATGCATGCACACACACACACACACACACACACACACACACACACCACAGATGAAAAAAGATACAAAGTCAGAAATGCACACAGAGAATTAAGATCTAAAATGATACATTTTAAGAGGACAGGCTACATGGGTCAATGATTTACCCAATTCTAATGACCTGAGTTTGATTCCGAAAGCCTACATGGTGGAAGGAAAGAACTGAGTCCTGCAAGTTGTTCTCTGACCTCTACATACCTACTATGGTGTGGCCACTTTACCTTTACACTTAAATAATGTAAGAAATACATCATGGTTCCCTCTAACAGGACAATGATTTATAGCTAAGAAAACAAATACCTCAAACCAAAAAACAAACAAAACAACAACAAAAAAAACCCAAAAAACAAAAAAAAAACCCTCAAGTGCAATGTTAAAGCAAATCATTAAGTGGTGGATGCGAGCCTCTACAGTATAATAGATATCTATATAGAGATATTGAATATTTGTGGGTGCTTTTATTCATAGTGTAAATGTAAAGCAGAATATGAACACCCCATTCTACTTTTGAGTCACATCTGTAGGTAAAGGGAAGACAGTGTGAGCCAGGGCACGGATTCAAAGCATCCGTCATCTTTATTATTCTATGTACTAAGCACTTGAAACTTCGTTTTATACCTTTCTATAGCATTTGGATGTCTAGTATGTCTGATAAGTCATGATTTTTAGGGACCAAAAGGTTTAGGTTTTTTGTTTGGTTGGTTACTTTTGTTTTTTGTTTGGTTTGGTTTGTTGTTTATAAATCTAGTGTATGCCTATGTTACCAAATAATTAAATGCAGCTGACTGCAAAGATGGACATAGAAACAGCCAGCCACCTCATTCCTCATAACTGAGGAAAATAAAAACACTTTGCTATTTAACTCTTGGGTTTTGGTTGCTTAAATTTGTGCAATATCTTATGTGCATGCTATGTGGCCATTTGTAGAACATTGATGTCTATGGAATTTTATGCTACCTTGTCCTCTTTATATGTTAATGTTAAATCATTTGGTATAGGCAAGCATCGATGTCTGGTTTTGTCGGACAATTTATAGCTGTACCTGTCCCATTTTTTTTGAAGTAAGCATTTGTTTGCACCGGTAGGCAAATGCCACATCTATTTCAGATTAAATGATGTTAGTGGAGTCTGCTAAACAATTCTATGTTCTTCCTCTAATCAGTATTCCATCCAGCCTGTTCAGAAGTGATTGCAGCAGCACAGACAGAATAATCACATTGCCTGGCAGTGCAAACCCAACCCATATGACTCATCTTTTGAATGGCTTCAAGGTGTAATAATAATCATGGTGACTGATGAAAATGTGTAACACTTGCTAGAAGGTGCCGGGCAATGCTCTGAATACTTTGAATGTCATCATTCAATTTCCCCCAAAAGCTCAGAGGGCAGATACTGTTCCAATTTCTATTCAGAACAAAATGGAGTTTTGGTGGGTTTTCTGTAGCATAATTATTTTATGGAGTTTAATGAGACTCCAAAAAGGGAAAATAATTATTTAAGACCATGAAACCCACAACGAGACTATCTGTCTGTCTGGGTCAAAGCCACAAGGATCTCATCTTAAAACCTATGCCCTAAGCGCTCTTTTCATCTTTCGTGTCACCATTACAGCAAAAGGGACTCCTTCAAGGTCCTGTGGTTGTTTGACATGGACATGGATACAATTTTTGCTTTCACTTACGTTCTGTTTTAAAAGCTTAGTTGGAAACTAGAAAGGAAATAAGGGGTCTGGAAACCATCTAAAATAAAATTAAACTAGCTTCTTTTTCAAAATTCCTTAGTTCATCTCATAACCCAGAAATTACTACTATTAATGTTGCTAAACTCATCTGAGTTTCAAATAAACCAGATACCATATCTATCAGAAAGCATACCTAAGAGTACAGCCATAAAATGCATGACCAGATATTTGCATAACACAGTAGTGGTGAAATTGCAGCACCACAGAGCATAGTACGGGTTGCTTTCTGTAAACCTCTCTGTATCTCGTATCAACTCTCTGTAAAATGACAAAAATGATATAACACTCCTCAATCTCCCATTTTAGATGTTCGGTTTGCAAAACAAAAGGACTGGCGTTTTAAACTCTCCTAGGATCATGTCCACATTGCTACTCTCAACATGATACTGACTGTAGGAAAGAAATTTTGAGCCAGGAAGTCTGTAGGTATGCACTGCAACATTGAAGTGATGCCCAAATTGATAAGCATGACTTAGGAAAAATCAGATACTTTGCTATCTGTGGGAGGCAACTTCAAGAAAACAAAGACTCAAAAGCAACAACAACAACAACAAAAACTTATTGGCATTTACTCAGGGTTTTAAGCAGTGGGTGGTTTATCTAATCTAATCCTTACAGGTGTTCAAGATACTATTCATTGTTGACATGATTTAGATCAGGATACAGGAGTTATGAGAAGTTAAACAAAGGTTGGGGATAGATGTAGCACAGTGGTAGGGTACTTGTCTAGCACACACAAAACCCTGGGTTCGATTCCCAGAACCCAAAAAGTGAAAAAAAGAAATTAGGCAATGTTTCCAGATAAGGGGCTTCATAAAGTAATGCTTAGAAGGGAAAGTCTGTGATCGCAAAGGACCAATCCTTTTTGTCCTGCTGTCTGGGCACAGAGTCAATGAGCCTAGGTATGTTGTTTACCAATCCCCATAAATCATCAGCCTCACTTCTTGTCTATTTATCAAGATTTTTATCTTACTATATATATCGCAAAAGTGTAAAGTGTAAAATATGTAAGAAAAAAAAAAGCTCCAAGAAAATTGTCGCAACTGGCTTTGCAGATAAATATTTCTACATCTCCTAACAGAGAAATTGGCCAAGAATCGCAGTGTAATGTAAATTCCAAATAAATGTTTGAAAACATACCTAATGATAGTGTACGTGATTAAATGCTGAATGAGTTCTAATGTACACGGAACAGATGAAAAACAGCATCATATGCAGAGGTCAATCACCAGTTTGTAGAAGAATTTTTACTTCACATCTAAATAAATGTATTTTCACTTTCATTGTTATATACAATATCAAGCGAATGCAACCAGTATAGCATTAACAATAATAAGCGTGGGGAAGCCCCTGGCATGGTCCCAAGGAGCTGCTGACACTATATTGACACGGGTAAGGTAATGCAGAATGAATGTTGCTGAGGTGGTTATCTGTGCATGGCTGCAGATACTCAGGTTTGGGTTCAGATTCAGTATCCTTTGTGTTGTCTTTCCCAGCATCATGTCTAGAGTCCTGCAGGTGGACACACAACAGAGGCCACAAAGGCAGAAATCTAAGATACATGGGAACTTTCCCAGGTCAATGTCGTGGACTGTTTCGCATACACACCAAGATGGAGGGCTCACGATACCGTCTCTTGTATCCCTGTGGAAACATGGAGAGCTCAGTTAGCCAAAGTATCCAGATATAAGAGCCATTTCTAATCATTGCAGTCAAGATGGATATCTCACTTATTTCCTAATAACCTTTCCCACAGGAGTAGATGAAAGAATAATCGTAAGTCACACGCTTTGTGATTTTTCTTCCTTGTTTAAAATGTCATTTGTCAGACAAGCATTTGCATAGTATGTCAAAAATGGCACTACTATTTAAATGTGGTTTTTGTGACACTGCTCACAGGACCAGAATGCACGGCCTATGCTGCATTTGTAAATTTTATTTCAAGCATTTCAAATGAAGTGGGGTTTTAGCCGTTTAGTGATCGTGGTCTCTAGAACGGAACAGTGCGAAAACAAAGCAGAGGATTGATGAATCTAAATGGATGCTTGCTTGGGCTGAGAGGCATGGTTCAGCTAAACCTGCTTTCAAAGCTTGTTTTCGCATTAAAATATTTTCAAGTGCTTGTATGACTTGCTTCCTGGCAGCTACTTACTTGCTGTGAGTAATCCATTATTGACAAGTGGCTAGAGGCTTAGGCCTTTAACTCTGTATAACGGTATCACGAAAAAGGTAAATTCTATCACTAGATTTTGAGAGGTTGTATTTGTATTCTTATGTTCCCTAATGATCTAAATGAATAGCTCATTATCGTTGAATTGTTTTTACTGTGAAAAGACCAATCCCATTGGTTTATCATCAAAACAAATACTACCACAGTGAATTTCCAGTTCCGTGTATTTAAACTCACCAGACACCAGGTACTAAGGTCGCTTAGCTTATAGAAGACATGGAGCAGGAAATGGTGTAGCAAATGTAGTAAGCGAAATCAGGAAAACCAAGACAGCAACTCCTGGTGTCTTCCACCATGAAGGAGATATTTCTGCCACAAAGGACAAGAAGTCAACCAAAGGATGTTAGAGGACCATCTTTATGGGAGGAAGGATGCTCTACTGATGTAAGGAGATGCACCATGCTCCTTTTCAGTGAGCTTCAGCTCACGATCATCCAGGTATGGTATGATCAGGAATCACCTAGATCACAAAACAGAATGAAGTCGCTGACACCAGCCTATTCTCTTTCTTTTTTCTTTTTTTTCGGAGCTGGGGACCGAACCCAGGACCTTGCGTTTACTAGGCAAGCGCTCTACCGCTGAGCTAAATCCCCAACCCAGCCTATTCTCTTTGAAGAACGTGTGCTTTCAGATGGCCATGAAGAAAGCACCAATGAATAGACAAATCTCAGCCGTGAATGTTTCCATGTACCTTACTCTTTATGATGATTAAGTGGCAGAAATCCAAATGTCCTCTATTTCACACCATAGTGAGGTTTTTCTCCTGAAGTTGTATCTGCTTAAAAATAGATAAACATTTTCTGCATTAACAGAGCAAAGGAATAGAGTGGGAAGTAAATCTATTGGCCCTCTGCTTGGCCTTGTCCCGCCATTCCCAGTTTCTCCGACTACTAGTTTCTTAAGATTCCCCCCAAGAAAGTTTATGGATTTGTGAATATTGGTGTATGTACCTTTAAAGTAGGTTCCTTAGTTATGAAACTAAAACCTGGCACTCCACCACCAAAAAATTTAACTTCCGGTTATGATGTGAGAGCGGGTTAACACAATTAATATCCTAACATATGAATGTGAATAAAGAGTAACCTCCTTGATTTTATTTTTCAATGTTGTTTGTGAAGTATGATTTTCAATAAAATAACACTACAAGGAAATGAGCATTTCTTTTTTAAATTTTCAGATACATAATTCATATTAAGAAATACCATATTTGTACGGAAGAGATAATACAGTCATTAAAATGCTTTCTGTGCACAGCATATGTTTAAAAATATAGTCTGGCCATGGCTGCATGTCCTTGTATAGCCTAATTGGCAAGCCCCTAGCCTTAAAAACTGTGTTTCAAACAAAAGAGAAGAAGGTAGATGGCTCCTGAGGAATAGCACCCAAGGTTCACCTCTGGTTTGTATTCCCATATACAACTAAACATTCATGTACACCCACACAAACATGCACGAAATACAAATATTGTATTTAAGGGCCTATAATCTTGTCAACCATTTCATGGAGCTGGATGATGAAACTGACCATGATCAGGCAAAGAAGTCACAATGTGAACAAATATAAATGTTCCTATGGCCATAGTTAGAATCTGATAATTAGCATTAGGTATCAGTATGTGTCTCTTCCTGGAGGCATTAGGGGCCAGTCACAGTTCAGTGACAATATGTTCAGCATGGGTACCAGAGCACCCCTTCCCAGGATAGTATCTGCTCATACTAGGGGTTCAAAGGGAGGGTCTTGCATTGGATCAGATGAACTTGAAGCACTATTTTTAGATATCATAAATCTGCCTGACATGGAATACTAATTGTCCAAAAGAGTCATGTTCATCTATACCAGCAGGTAATTCAAACAAGGAAAAGGAACGCCCATTGGCATATGTAATTACTTGCACAAGCAAACATTAAAGAAATGTAATCAGGCTAAAGAGATGGCTCAGCTGTTAAGAGCACTGACTGCTCTTCCAGAGGTCCTGAGTTCAATTCCCAGCAACCACATGGTGCCTCACAACCATCTGTAACGAGATCTGATGCCCTCTTCTGATGTGTCTGAAGACAGCTACAGCGTACTCACATATATAAAATAAATCTTTAAAAACAAAAAAATGTAATCAAAAGCATTGAGGTATTTGAGTCTATAAGCAAGATATAGAACATCACTTCAGCTTGAATTTTAAAGAATATATATTTATTTGCATATAAGCATACATATGTTCTGTTTTAAAATATTAACAAGCCCACACATAGTTGGAGAACTTTTCCACATTATTGAGTGTTTATCTTGAGGCAGTACATAGTAAGAAAGAATACACAAGTTAATCCCTATATTAACTTTTCTAGTGTTTTTAGGGGCTGGAGTTCTTAATTAGCAAAATGAGTAGAGTAAAACTGTGATAAGACAGACTTATTGTGATTTGTTTATAACAGTAGCATGACAAGGAGCTGGGAAGACATCTTGAGGGCTCAATGAGGAAGAGTTTTGCTGTTCAACCATAAAGACTTAAGTTGGGACCCCTAGGAGCCACATAAAAAACCAGGCATGTCTGTTTACCTGTAGCACCGGCACTGGGCGAGCCGCAGAGACAGACAGAAAGAAGCACAGTATTTCAAAGTAGAGACAGGTAAATTCTGAGATAGCAGTGGCCAAACCACCTAGCCAGATTGGCCAGTTTCTGCTTTAGTAAGAGATCGTGTCTCAAGACAATAGGCAGAGAGTGATCGAGAAAAACCCCAATGTTCCTCTCTGGCCTCTGCGTCCACCACACACCACGCCGCATTCACCACACTCACAAAATTGGAGCTTCAAAATATTCCTGTACATTAATCTGTCTTAAATATATTGTAATGTAAACAGGACTTACATAAAATATTCTATTTATAGTCCTGTATTTCTTAAGTTTTAGAGGGAGACATGAACTATTCTATCGTGCAATCTAATGCCTTTAGGCACTGTGTGACTCAGCACTTCATTTGCTGCAGGACTCGCTGAAAGTGTCTCCTGTAGGATTCCAGGGACATAGGTGTCTTCTTCACACTCCCTGCTTTTTAATGTCTCTTGCTGAAGTGACAGTCATGATGCAATTATGAATATGGTCACCAGAGGGCGCAAACAGCCAATCGGTCTTACAAAAAAAAAAAACCTATTCTTTTGTTAAAAGGAGCAAATCTGATTTTTAAGAAGTTATGGGGAATGAAATAATAATTACTTCATTAATTAAATTAAGTACCTTAATTCACTACATAATTTTTAATTTTTAAAGAAGCCAAGTCTCCAATTTCAGCTATCAAAATCGTCTGAGAGGTTTGTTAACCTTGCCACAACCCACCCCAAGAATTTCTGGTTTGGCAGGGAGATGGAATCAAAGAGTTAGCATTTTCTATAAGCTCCTTGATGATTCTAGCACTGATGGTCTAGGAACCATACTTTGAGAACCGTCGGCAAAAGCAAACCACAGTGCTTCTTACCTTCTCCAAGGTACTTAGAGAGCTTTGCTGTGAGGACAGTCTTGGTGTAGATAACCATTTTAGACTCAAGGCAATGAAGTTATGGGGTGTAATAGAACCACAGGCTCACAGACTAGGTGTCTTAATGTCCTTAAAGTGTAAACATACCAGTAACCGGTTAATAACATAATTGAGCTACAAACTCTTATGAGGTCCAAGGTCTAAAATGTTCAGACCAATTACCTGACCCAGCAGGGGCTGATACCTAACATCTACGCTATCTACTTGATCTAGTACTCCTCATTAAGACACAAGCCTGATGTGATGGTGCATGCCAATACAGAACAATATAATTAACCAGCAGTTCTGCTGTCTCATTGCTAACACTTGATATATTTTCTTATGCTCTCTTTCCTGTACTTTGGTATATACACTTGAAGGTAGATACTTCTATTCCTGAGGAAGTGACTTTTGCACTGGCAATGATAAGATGGCTATCCATCCACATGTTATTGATTACAGTCTAATGTATTCCAGACCTGCTATTAAGATTGCTTCCCCTATGTTGTCCCTTGATTCAAAACAAACTCATCTCTTTACTTCTTTAGAGTCTCTTTCCCTCTTATAAAACAAAAGTAACAAGGACCGGAAAGTATATAAAATGGTGGGAAATAGTGTGCACATTTTATCTCCTCCCAAGCTCCCCAGGTAACTTAGCCTACAATATCAGATGATTGACATGGCTAATACATAAAGAAAGTCTGCACGCCCTTACTTCCCTGTTGCTACAGCCCCACTTCACATGTTCTTCTTGTTCTCGTGATTACTTTCTATTACACCCATCTTGCTGCAAAGAAATGCAGAGTGGGGCAGAAGTAGTAGTGCCATTGTCGTTTCCCATTTCCCAGACAACACTGAAGAAAGCACTCCAGTTCCATGTTATAGATAATCAGCCCTAAGCTCGCAAAAGATAATTCTTATTTCTATGTGTCATGACAAATCTTGGATGTCAACTTGACTACATCTGGAATCAGCTAAACCCCCAAGCAGCTGGGCATGCCTGTGAGAGATTTCTTTTTTAATTTGATTATTTGAAGTGGAAAGATACAGCCTAAATCTAGGCCACACCTCCTGGTAGCAGCCCACATAAAATGACATAGAAGAAACTTTAGCTTTTTGCTTGCTTGTCTTCACACTCACTGGCAACTTTATCTATCCTGTGACTGAAGCATTCCTTCATTTGTATTAGAACCTACTTCATCAGGATTCCAATATAGACCACAGTCCAGCAGCTCTCTTGGACTCCAGCACCAGATCGGAACCACTGAGGCATTCAGTCTCAGGGATTGAACAACTACTGGATCCTTCCTTGCTTGACCTTTCTGTCAGGAGAAGGCCTTTATTGGACTACCTGAAATGCATCATGTGAGCTAGTTTAACAAATCCGTCTTCTTTTCATTCTATTAGTTCTGTTCTGTGGGTGTGTCTGTGACCACCGCAGCCAGCAAAATAACAATTCTCACGAGGCAAGAAGGAAGTTTAGTTCAACACGACTAAGTAGCTGGTATTGGTTCGAACTTCGAGAGTCTAAAGTCTAGTAGTTTATTTTAGGCATATTCAAGCACAACACCATTTGGTGAAAATTTTCCTGGTAATAATAAACGCAATCCCATGTGTACAATAATGTTTAAGATGTGACTACATCGAAACTCTTTGTAAAGTATATGTGACAGCTTCCCTAGAGATGGGTTCTATACATTGACTACACATGACACTTTCCATAAAGATAGATTCTATGGATTAACAAGCTCGTACTAAGGGTCTGGGGAAGATCCAGTGTTCTCTGAGTTACACAGGGAGTTCAAAGGGCCACCAGGTTATTCACCATGTGTGATCCTGGCTTTCTGGACACTCACGGATATTCTCCCTTCCTGATATGGCAGACAATCCAAGTACAAGCACTTGTATCAGACACTGGGGGAAAATGACGTAGGAAAGGGGCAATAATCACTTCTCTAAGCTAGGCATGTATCTGGAGAATTTCATGCTGCATTTCTTCTAATCATGATAGTAAATATACAAGGCAAGTAATACGGGTCCTTAATTAGAAGTGAGAAAACCTGAAACTACAGAAGGTAAGAAAGCGACCCCTTCTCCCAGGGCTAAACGTGTGAAAACAGGAGAAAGTCTTTCAAACCCAATCTTCTCCCACTGTGTTGTCTTGCTGGTATTTGGATGGCTTTCAGCTCCAATCTTCCCATCAGGTAGCAATCCCTACTAGCTCTTACCATTCATCAAAACTTTTACAATCTACTGTATTGGTTTCTTCATCAAAAAAATTATTGAAAAAAACCTAAAAGATATGTAAAATAGAGGAATATTATCACATATGTCATATCCACATAGAGGAATATGACATGGAATATTCATGAAGTGTCAGAGAATACTTCATGTTTAAAGAAAAAGGAAAAAAATTAAGTCTCAAATGCTAGTATACCCACGATACAAGAGGGGCAACAGTAAGCACAAATTAAACTGTGAATCATTTTATTGCCAAAACAATAAATTACATGTAAGGTTTAATGTGGCCACAGCTTTACAAAACTATATATGTGCATTCCCATGTATATTCACAGAAAAAAATATCTTTTTAAGATAAAATCATTTTACAGAGCATGCCTTAGCAGGGAAAGAGGAAGTTAGAAAAGATATTTTCATTTTTGTCATAATGTCTTTATTGGTTGACATTTTTGCTTGCAGATATGTATTATGCTTGCCTAAAAATAGAACTACAATATGATCCAGCCCTGCCACTACTAGATACATAACAAAGGGTTCCAAGTCTTACCACAGGAGTACTTGGGTGTCCATGTTTATTGTTTCACTGACACAATAGCTACGAGGCAGAAGTAGCTTAGAAACTCTCAAACAGGTGAAGGGATAAAGAAAATGTGAATGCACATACACACTGCCATTTTATTCAGCCATGAAAGAAGCCTTTGCAGGAAAATGGATGAGACTGGGAAACATTTTGTTAAGCAAAGTAAGCAAGAGTCAGAAAGACAAAGACTACATATTGTCTCCCAGGTAAGAATCTAAAATTTCAATGAATATATATGTACATATATTGGAGTCGTCAGTCATAAAATTGGAAGTGGAATTGCAGAAGGGAGAAGAGATCTTAAAGCAGAGGCAAAGGAGAATAAGTCGTGGGATCCATGTGATTGGAAAGCAGAGGGGAGACATTTTCAGGGAGGGGAAGAGCACGATGGATGTAGAGGAGATGAGGGAGGGACAAATATAAGCAAACCGCGTGAGAACGCCATGATTAAAACCGTTAGTTTAAAAGCTTCTTTTAAAATCCTAATTTAAAACCTGTACTAGATTTGTGATTTAGAGAACTGAGATAATTTTTGGAAGGAAGATTTTGTTATAATTTTATCTAATTTTAAAAAGTTTAATGTGTGTAAGGTTTTTTTGTTTCGTTTTGTTTGTTTTTGGTTTTTTGCTTTGTTTGTTTGTTTGTTTGTTTGTTTTTGGTGTTTTTGGCCTGTGTGTTAAGTGCAACGCGTGGGTACAGTACCCATGTTGGCCAGAAGAGGGCAACAGATGCCTTGAAACTGGGGTTACTTGGCTGTGAGCCTCCACACAAATGCTGAGAATTGAACCTGGAAGACAGGGAAAAGCTCTTAACCTCTGAGCCACCTATCCAACCTGTGTATCCCATTTCATACGACTCTACTGCCCTCGTAACGGAATTCACGGTACCTAAAATAAGGAAGGAGGAGAAGAAAGAAAAGCTAGCTCACTAAATACTTTCTATATGCACACCCAAATGCTGACTTTACTCTCTCTTTCACAGACACTCACACTGGCTCATTTTCTTCATCTGAAAGAGGGTTGGAATTTCCTTCCAGGAGCTTAGAGATCTAGGCAGCAACCTTTCCTGAAGAAATGGTTGGCTGTGTTATACAGGCTTCTAGAAAACTGGTGGGTTAGGCCCAGACCCCTTCTTCCCAAATCTTTCTGCAGCAAACAATCAGAGGTGTTGTTTCAGATTTGACCACCAGGTGGCAATGATCTCAACAGGCTGCCTTCCAAGCGATGGAGGAGCATAGTCTTGTAAACAGATATATACAAGGAATAACCTTGAAAACACTTGAAATTCTTCATATGGACAGAAAAGACTTAAAGTGTACATGATGTTTCGTTTGTTAATAAATAATAACTCCCGAGGCTGATTCTCTCACCTTCAGGCCATCTTTGTTCAGGGGCTCATTTTGTCCCTTCCACTTTTCCTCTTGGAAGCACAAACGCACGTTTCCCAGATGCCTACAGAAATGGTCACTTGAAAGTGTTGACTCTATTTTTTTCCATATATGAAACGAATGGGCGTTTCTCTAACACTAAACTGAGGAGAAAAGAGTCAGACCAGATAACTGACTGTAATAAAAAGAAACTACGCAAGTGGTCTTTCTTCCTCCAAACCTCAACAGGAAACATCTGCAGCAAAAACAGCCCAAAAGCTTGTAAACTGGGTAGATGTTTGCGGATGGCATTTCTTTTGTGGGTACTTTCAAATGCTCATTAGTAGTCGTGGTATTTATTTTGTCACCCCCACCCCACTTCTTTCTTTTCTTTAGACAGAGGCCCAAGAAGCCTAAAATGGCCTCCACCCCCAAAGTTCTGGGATAACAAGGAAATACTACAAGGCACAACAGGAACATTTCTTAAAGGCTTAGTGGGCTTTGAGCACATTGTGCGGTTCATCTAAAAATCCCCTTTAAAAATATCACTGTGGGCAGGATTTTTTTGCTGCTTAGCAATAATCTCTTTTTTATGTGTTAATTTGGCATTAGTTTGTACATATAATAAACGTTAGATATATGCATATGTGATCACAAAGTATACAATATACAATCTATGAAAAATGCTATGCTCAGAAAGGAGTGGGTAACGAAGCACAATGGCCACAGTCAAGATTGCTTCTACTTGCAGTCTCCAGTGCAGAGTCCCCCGCTGCCTCCTGTCTCCCCACCCCTGATCACACATATTCCCAGAAGCTCATAATGAAAAGTGACTGGATGGAGGCCAAAGTGGATTATACTGTCTGCGAGACTGTGTGTTCTCAACAGGACCACAGTGCAGAGGAAGATGGAGCTTGTGAGCAAAATATCTGACAGGTTAGAGATAGAGCCGGTATTTCAGGATTTTGAGTGTCTGGGTACATAGCGAGAGAACGTGGGATCCATTGTGCTAAAAGGTAATCAAATGCCAATTCTCGGTCTTTCTCTCAGTGTATAACCTCATCTGTTACAAACGGTAGAGTCAATTGCGTTTCCATGCACACGCTCACCTCTTCACTTTAAAATAACAGCCTGTCCTCATGCCTTCTGCCAAATCATTTCTTTTCCCAGTGTGTGAAAATGGATTGTCTCAACAGGGAACAAAGATGCTGTTGGCTTCGGGCTTATTTATTTTGAGAACTTAGCAGAGAGTATTTATCCTGGGACTGGGAATTCTATCAAATATTTCTTGAACAGGAAACCAGGCGTTTCGTTTGAATATATATGCTCCATAGGCAAAAATCTGGTTATATATGAAAATAGTCGAGTTAGTGATTCCATTAAAGTTAAATATTGAGCTTGGAGGAAAAAAACAATGAGGAATCATGTTATCTGTATGCTGTCTGCTTAATTTTAACAAACAGACCTTTACACTGATAGATTTTGTTCAGAGTCCAATGATAAACAAACCTCTTTTATTGTAAACACTATCCATATATTTAAAAGCCAAAGTTTGTAGACAAAGTCCTAGTCTTTGCCATGAATAGGACTGTAAGGTAGTATTTATTCAAGGCTCAGCAATAGCTAGTCCTGACGGTAGAGCTCACACAGTCACTTGACATTTCCTTCTTTGCTATGTAAAGTTAGAGCGGAGATTTGCACAGGTAAAAGATTACTTATTTCTAATCCATGTTTGGAACTCCAGGTTTTTTATCTAGAATATAGATTATCACTCCTTGCCAATAGGAAGAACCTAATAAAATCCCAAGAAATTGAGGATCTCTGTACAATGCAAGAAAATGATTGTAGATTAGCATGCCGACCTAGCTGTTGTTGTTTTAAGAAGACTCTAGCGGGCTGACCATCAATCGTGTCTCCATTTTTCTTATTGAGCTATGGGATTTTTGGTAAACTTTTTCATTAAGTTCCGTTATAACTTGAGCAGTAAAACCACACTTCCCATGTCTATGTGTAGACAACACAGGAAAGGTTGAGTTCTTTATGCCTCTACTCTTCATTTTGTTCCCCTCCTGTTTTTTCTTATACTTTTCATTGTACTTTCAGAACTTGGAGGAGGTGATTATGAAATATGGATCGTGTCTGTCTTTGTATTATAACCTTTGATTTCAAATTCCTTTGATATATACTAGTTTACAACAGAAAATAAGGACCTGGAGAGGTGACATAGAGGTTAAGAGCCCTTGCTGCTCTTGTTAGAGGACCTGAGCTCGATTCCCAGCTCCCATATCAGGTGGGATTCCCAGCTCCCACAGCATGAACACTATTTCCAGGGATACAACAGAAAATGAAAAGTGTTGATTTGAGAAACACGCTTTTGTCCCCATGGATTTTGGTTTTTTTTGAATAGTTGGTAACATCTGAAAATTGGAGAGTATCATATATAAATACAACTTCCTGGTGTCTCTTGGCTTCAGCACAGGGAGCCTGTATGCTCTCAAGCATAGCACTGCCTGGAGTTGAGTGGTAATGTCTCATCTGCTGACATGATGGTAGCCATTTTGAGTTGAAGGACTCCTTGACTGACAAACGCTCTTATCATGAAAGAGATGAAATAGCTCTTGTTGAAAAGACTTTTTAGGGTTAGCAAAATAGCTCAGTGGGTAAAGGCAAGTACCACTGAGCTTGATCATGTCTGTTTGATTTACCCACACGGTAGGAAAGGCTCTACTCCCAGAAATTGTCTTCTGACCTCCGTGTGCATGCTTGCATGCTATGGCACACACACACATGCTCTCTTGCACACACACACACACACATACACACACACTCTAAATTATAAAAATTATTTCAAAACATTCTCCAAATAAAAAATGTAAGTAGGTGAGGTAATACATGTTATTTTGATCTAATCGTTCCACACTGATATATATATATATATACATGTATATATATATGTATATATGTACATATATATATATATATATATATATATATATATATATATAAAAGAAGGATGTGGCAAAAGACCAAGACTGCTATCCATTTTATGACAACTCTGCTTCCATTATCAAGTTGGTTGCCATACTCAGCACACACTTTCTGAGAATATGATGTATTGAAGTCTGGAACAGAGCATAGCCTTTAGTCCCCGCTCTTGGGAGGAAGAGGCAGGGGAATGTCTGTGAATTCCAGAGTTGCCTGCTCTACACAGCAGATCCAGGCCACAGTAAGAGCTTGTCTAAAAAGCAAGCAAGCAAACAGACAGAAAGCAGGAATAAATAGACACTTGGAGTTTGTTTTTATTATTTTACTTTTTATTGAAAATAATTTTTTATACAATATATGGTGATTGTGCTTTCCTCTCAGCCTGGATCCTGCCCAAATCCACACCTCTTCTTGTTCTCTCGTATTACAAATGAGCATCTGAAAAGGAAACTAGAAGAAGGATAAGATACAGTAAAAGCAAACAAGGCTGAATAGGACAAAACACATGGACAAAAGTTAACGAGCCAAAGAAAAACCACACAGAATACATAGAGTCGAGCCACATTCCCATGCAAATCCCATAAAGAGAAAAAACTAGAAACCATAATAGGTAAGCAAAAGACCTTATAGAGGGAGAATAGCTCAAATAAAAGAATATGAGGCAAAACCAAACAGCCTCCAAAAATTTCTTTGGTGTTGGGCATCTACTGCTGGGCATGAGGCCTGACTCGAAGTGTGGCCTCAGTGAGACTCCCAGTTAGAAAAACTAACTTTTCATCTGCAAGCAGTTATCAATTGGAGATAGCTTATGAGTTAGGAATGGAGGCTTGTCTACTTTCCCCATCGACATTGGAACCCTATCGAGTAAAGACTCATGCGGATACTGTGGAGGCTGCCAGTCTCTGTGAGTTCATATGGGTGCCAGCCTCTCTGTCTAGAGGTCTTGTTCTTCATCCCCTCTGCCTCTTACACTCTTTCTACCTCCTCTTCCACAAGTTTCTCTGAGGAACAGGATTGGGGAGTTGGGGAGGGGAGTTGGTAGAGACACTTCATTTAGGACCAAGCGCTTCAAGGTCTCTCATTCTCTGTATGTTGTTCAGCTATGGGTCTCTGTATTGGTTCAGAAGGAAGCTTCTCCAATATTTTTCTGAGCAAGACACTGCTCTATGAGTATACCAAGATGTCCTTAAGACTTATTTCATTGCTGCATTCCTCATCTTAAACTAATCAGAATGGTCAAGATCTATTTACCAAAAAAAAAAAAAAAAATACAGCTCAAGTGGGTGAAGATGTGTGGTAAAAGAGAAGCATTCGTCCGCTGCTGATGGAAGCTCAAACCACTGAAGAAATCGGTGTGATAATTTCTAAGGAACTTGGGAATGCACCTACCTCAAGATCCAGCTATCCCACTCTTGGGGATATGACCAAAGGTCTCTTCATCCTACCAAAAGGATACTTGCCCATCCATGTTCATTGGTGCTCCATTCTATTCATAATAGTCAGAAATCAGAAACAGCCTAGACCTCCATCAATTGATAAATAGATGAAGAAGCTGTGGTATATTTACACAATGCAATATGACTTAACTGTTCAAAGAGTGACCAGAGGACAATGAAGGAAGCTAGAACAAATCACCCCAAATGATGCAACCAATACCAAAAACTACAAACAGGTTACATCTTAGTGTTCTACTGCTGTGAAGAGACACCATTACCATGGCAACTCATAAAGGAAGGCATTTTTTTTTCTTTTCTATTTTTCGGAGCTGGGGACCGAACCCAGGGCTTTGCGCTTGCTAGGCAAGCGCTCTACCACGGAGCTAAATCCCCAACCCCAAGGAAAGCATTTTATTGGGGCTTTCTTACAGCTTCAGAAGTTTAGTCCATTATCAGCACGATGGGGAGAGTGGTAGCACACAGGCAAACATGGGACTGGAGTTCTACATTCAGATCTGCAAGCAGCAGGAAGGGAGAGATACTGGGATTGACTTGGGCTTTTTGAAGCCCCAAAGCCTACCCACAGTGACAGACTTCTTCCAACAAGGCCATATCTCATGGTCTTTTCAAATAGTGCCACTTCCTGGGGACTTAAGTACAGGAGACTATGGGGGATATTGGTAATTCAAATCACCATATGATATGTAATCACTTATGTGTGGATGTTAGTTATCAGGCCTTAGTAAGCTGGCTACAATCTTCACATCACAGAGGCTAGCTGTAGTGTAAGGGACGAGGGGTAGGGAAGGAAAAATAGAATAGACCATTATGGATGGATGGGATGGGGAGACTAGAATTGTAGGATCAAATGAGAGGGGAAGGGAAGATGAGGAGAAGCAGGTAAAACTAAGGGCCACTTGAGGGGTCGTATGGAAAATACAAATGGATAATACAGTAGAACCTTCTTAAAATATATGTAAGAAATCTAAACAGACTCACCATATAGCGGGGAGACAAAATCTCAGCTAGACATCTCTTACCACCAAACAAAGCCTCTAGTGCCAGGAACGGGCTACATCTAATTGAATTGTTAAACAAAGGGGTCCCATAGAACCCCCAAACATCTTAAGACTATTGCCAAGGCTATTGTTGTTCATCCTTGGAGAAGAGCGGGGCAGGAACTCAAACAGGGCAAGAGCCTGGAAGAAGGAGCTGATTCCAAAACCAAGGGCACTGCTTACTGGCTTGCTTCACATGGCTTGCTCTGCCTTCTTTCTTATACAACCCAGAACCTGCCATGGGATGGCTCCACCCACAAGGGACTGAGCTTCCCCACTTCAATCACTCATTAAGAAAATGCCCTACAGGCTTACCCACAACCACATATTACGGAGACATTTGCTCAGTTGCGGCTTCTCCTCTGTGTGACTCTAGCTTATGTCAAGTTAACATAAAATCAGTCAAGGCAGCCTCTATTGCTGAAGAAAATACTTACATGCCCCATTGAACTCAGAGAAGTTGAGCTGGTGCCCAACTAGAGGCTTCAACTCTACAGACATGTCCATGGTACTGAATTGTACTTAGCACACAATCCGATGATAAAGTTAATTATTCATCCAGCAATAAACCCTGCAGTCACAATGGTGATCCACATGCAAGATACCCTGGTACAGTTGTGGCACAAAAGTTGTGGGAGTAATCAACCACTATCTCATTGGATTTAAGGCCCACCCCATGAGATGTCACCCATGCCTGACACTGGGTGGTCTAGAACCCAAAAGTAGATAAGCCATGGACCTTGGAGAAGCCAAATACTATTGTTCTGCTAAAGAAACCTAGCAATAAAATGACTCCTTACGAGATTGCAATCTAATTACAATGCTTCTCCCTTCCCTCTCCGAACTCCCAATCCTTCATATACCCCATCCTGCTATCCTTCAAATTCATGGACTCTTTTATCAATTGTTATTGTATGCATGGTATTTTCCTCAAATTCAGGGAGAGGTGTATCAACTATATTCCTACTGGACTGGCTCATATTAGAGACAGACAGAGAGAGGGGAAGGGAGAGAGGGAGAAGGGGAGGGAGAGAGGGAGGGAGAAAGGAAGAAGGAAAGGGAGAGGGAGAGGGAGAGGGAGACTGGTCTGGAAACCTTTTGGCTGTTTTCAAAAACAGTTTGGTTTATGCCCTTATAAGAATTATATCAGAAATATGCAACATAACTCTAAGTGCCTAAAAGCACAGGGAATGGATTTAATGGATTTGAATTGCAGGTAACAGAACCAACTCCTGATGCTTTCTCAGTTTGTAATTTTGACTTGTGGCCCACAGAAAAACATTAACTTAAGTGCTAAATGCTGCTCTCAAAATCATAGGTGTTCCACTTGACTGTATTTCTTGCTCGTCCTTGTTCACACATGGAGTTTGAAAAAAGAAAAAAAAAGGTCTTTTTGCTCATTTTGGTTTGTAAGAGTCATCGTGCTTTTGATGGGCACATAATAATTGCACTACTTACTGGGTATAATGTGACATTTGTAAACGTGGCTACAACGTGCAGGGATCGATCAGGATAATCAGCACACATCGCCTCAGATACTTAGCCTCTGTTGGTTATGAGAACACTTAGAACCTTTTTTCTTGTTTTGAAGTATACACTGATGTTATTAACTATAGTCGCCCTGCTGTGATATAGAATACTAAAAATCATTCCTCTTACCCAACAGTAATTTTGTACCTGTCAACTAATTTTCCCCATTATTGCCTCCCCACTCAGCATTTAAGAGAATGGTACTCTGAGGAAAAATCTACTATTTTGTATTCCAATTCCATGCTTCTGGCACCGGGCCCTGCCCCTCCAAATTACACTATTTCTCACACTCTGTATTTTATTTCTTATTTATTAGCTTTTACTAATCTCACAGTAACACAAGCTATGGAATGGAAAGGCATTGGTTTATTTGTTTGATGGTTATGTCCTCAGCAGAGCCTCTACAGTTTTTAAAATATAATTATATCATCTCTTCCCTTCCCTTCCCTCTATTCAACCCTTCCTATGTACCCTGTCGCTTTCTCTCAGATTCATGGCCTCTATTTTTAATTGGTACATACATACATACAAACATACATACATACATACATACATACATACACACACAAATACATACATTCCTAAATGCATAAATACAACATATTCAGTCCATATAATGTTACTTCTCAGTTTTTTCAGGGCTGAAAGTCAGTTGAATATTGGATAATCAGTTTGGCAGCTTTTTCCTGGAGAACACTATTCCTCCCACTCTCAGCATTCCTTAGCTATCTAGAGTTCTTTGTGGATGATTGAGGCCCCTTGAAATGAACACCTTCCATGTTACCATGTCTATTGGTTTTGTCATTGGTCAGGACTTGTTTCAGCAGCCACCTAGACCACTATTTATGCACTGTCACCTTTGCCAAGCATGAACATCCTTAAGTCTCCTATGTGTCTTTTTTCTGGGTGTGATTCTCTGTAGGAGAGGTGTAAACTGAATATCTTTTTTACTTCTTCTTGTTTATTTTTATTGGCTATTTTATTTATTTACATTTCGAATGTTATTCCCTTCCCCTCTCTCCCATCGCTCTGCCCCTGCTTCTATGAGGCTGCTCTACCACCCACCCACACTCTCCCACCTCCCAGCCCTGACATTCCCCTACACTGGGGTATTGAGGCTTCACAGGACCAAGGGCTTCTCCTCCCATTGGTGCCCAACAAGGCCATCCTCTGCTACATATGCAGCTGGAGCCATGGGTCTGTCCATGTGTACTCTTTGGATGGTGGTTTAGTCCCTGGGAGCTCTGGTTGGTTGGTGTTACTGTTCTTATGGGGTTGAAAACCCCTTCAACTCCTTCAGTCCTTTCTCTAATTCCTCCAATGGGATCTGTGTTCTCAGTTCAATGGTTTGCTGTGAGAATCCACCTTGTCTGGCAGAGTCTCTCAGGAGACACCCATATCAGGCTCCTGTCAGCAAGCACTCCTTGGCATCAGCAATAGTGACTGGGTTTGGTGGCTGCGTATGGGATGGATCCCCAGGTGGAGCCTTAATGTGATTACAGGCATTTAGTTTGAATAAATGGGATCGGCCTCACTATTCCTTCTTTTGATTTTCCTAATTGTTTAAAGGTTTGGAACTTTTTCACAAAATTGCCATTTTTTTTCCTCTTTGAGTACTCAGTTTGTATTCATTGCTGGTTGTTTTAGCTTCACATATTTTCCTTTCCCTCCATTTTCCACGCGGATGAATATTAAACACACTAGTTTCCGTTGAACTTGAGACAGAGGAAACAGTACATTTACGCAGAAGTACTGAGTGTCTTCACTGTGCTCGACGCTGCTCATGATCAAGAGAAAAACGCTGTCCAGGGAAACAGAGGACACTGACATCATCCTGAGGCTTGCATTCTCCTGGACACGTTTTTAAATACTGAAGACTTTCTCCTGGGATACATTGAGTCTACCAAATAGCAGGAATAATGGTTAAAAAAATTCTCACCCTAGGAATAGCAGCCCTGGGGACCAACTTAAAAATGTTACCATGGTGGACCCAAGAACTCCTTGTAGTGAAGATTTCAGGAATCAAAACTTGTTTTTATTTCAAAAATTACATTTTTGTAACCATTTATTGATATGTATTTCACAAACTATATACTTTATAATGCACCTATTTAAAGTATACAAACCCAAGGTTTTTAATATGTCACAAAAATGTGCAACCATCATTACACAGTTCATTTTTTAACACTTGCCTTTTAGCTATCCCTTGCATCCTTCCTTACAGATGTAGGCAGTTATGTATCTATTCTGTGTCAATTTATTTTAATTAATTAGTTATTTAATGTAGATGGATTTTTGTCTACATGTATGACCGTACATCGTGTGAAGATCTGGTGTCCAAGGAGGCCAGAAAGGGGTCAGGGTCAAATTTCATGACACTGGAGTTACAGATGGTTTATGAGCTGCAATGTGGGTGCTGGGAATTGAACCAATATCCTCTGGAAGACCAGTCAGAGCTCTTAATGTCTCAGCCATCTCTCCAAATCCTGTCTCTATATTATTTAGGACGTTTCATATCAATAGAACCACCCAGTAACAGTTTCAGGACTTATCCCTATTACAGTATCCATTCGTAATTTTATAGCTGAATTACATTGTATTGCATAACTAGATCACGTTTTGTTTGTATGTTTATCCACTGCTTGACATTTGGTTGTTTCCACCTGTTGGCTAAAATTATGAATAATTTTGTATAAATATTCATGAACAACCTTTGGTTTAAACAACTGTTTTCAACTCTGTGTATATACCCAGAGGTGGAATTATAGGACAAATATTTATTTTTATTTTTTAAATAATAAAGCCGAGTTTATCCGTGTCAAATTATAATCAAAGCACAGAAAGACAAACACTTACGATCTCACACATCTGAGGATTCCAAAAGAGCTGTTCTGTGGAAGTTCAGAGTAGAGTGGTGGTAATCGGATGTTTATATGCAGAGGCAGGAGAATGATGAGGACATCACTGAACAAGAGTTGCAGAACAGTCGATAGGAGGAGTAATTTCTGGCATCCCAGGACAGCTGAAGACATTGTAGTTAATAATATACTGTATATTCCACAATAACTAAAAGAAAGGATTTGAAGTGCTCGCATGAGAAATAAGTAAATGTTTGAGGTTATGAATATGCTAAGAATCACTTTAGTCTTAAAATTAATGCTTTAAATATCACACTTTGCCCCATGATGTGTATGACTATTATTAAATTAGCTAAAAATGAAGAAATATTAAAAATAACACATGACGAAATACAACAGTTCAAGCTCCTGCCAAGTACACAGATAATTGGCATTATGAGAAATCACTTCTTATGATGTTGAAATGAAAGGTGATGGTGTGAGCTTGAGTCCCTGCAGTGCTAGAAGGAGAGACCTCTCACCTATATGGGAACACAATGGCACATACTACAAATAAACAAATATTTTCAAGTGGTGACATGTCAGAGGCAGAACAGGGCATAGGACAGGAAGTTTCAAAGATGAAATCTTTCTCTTGAAATATTTTAACAATTTCTGTCGCGTTTTACATTACTCTCTTTGTGTTAACTTCTTTCTCCTTCTTGTCACTCTTAGGAACATGTTTTATTTCCCCTACTTGATTCTAAAAGTACACATGCCAGACAAAAATCTTCCACTCATGAACATTGTCAGCAAAGCTATCTATACGTTTCCTTTTTTGACGGTGATCATAAAGTGATAAAGATACATAACTAGTGCCAATTTTATAGCACATCAGATTATTAATTAACTAGAAGCAGTAAGAAAAAGTAAAAAAACAGACTTTATTTAATAAAAAGAAAAGTTACCATCAAGAAATGTGAAGTATGTGAAAATTTTTTCCAGAATATTTTAGTCAGATATAAATAAATTGGATTTTTTTAAATGTATTGAAATTTACAGCAAAACTATTCAACAATAATCTTGCATCATAACCAAATGTTGAAATTGAGAAAAAAACTATAGTTTATATAAATTAAAACATGCATTACACACTCATGGTCTCATAGGAACTGTAGTTACCAACACAAAATCAAGGCAACCAAAATTCTGGCAAAAGTAGGGAAGAGAGTCTCCAGTCTATCCCTTACTGATGAGCTACTAGCAGCGGACAGTTGTTGGCCACGGAGAATCCATCTTTAGAGATGATTTGGTCAGTGATAGCTTTCCAAAGCTCTACCAGCTGTTCCCACATTCATGCACATCTTGGCAGCACCAGCTAGACTTAGGGCACTATCAAAAATAAAAAGATAGGAAGTTAAAATCTGGGAGGAGGCATGTTGAAAGGAGATACAGTACACTGCATGAAATTCTGAAGAATAAAGGAAAATAATATACACATATGTACATGATCATACATAATGATTTGGTATTTGAAAAACATAAAAATTTATGTGACTCACTTACTTACCAGTAAACACATAGAAATTCATATGGAAAATCTGAACCAAATTGCCCAGAATAGATATCCTTCTATTTAACAGAATAAAAGACAGCTCAAGGATTTTCTCTAGTGAATGATTATTTCTCCATGAAAGTTATTTTTGAAACACAAATTAATCTTGAAAGTCACAAGGAAAACTATAGCATTTTTTTTCTTTTCCACTGTGTGACCCACTTCAGTGCCAGCAGCCTACATGCACCAAGGCTGGGCAATGGTTAGGAGCCAGTTTGCTCTAGCACGGGACACTATGAAAACTATAGCATTTTATAATATTGTTATACAGTCTCAATTTCATTTGATGATAAAAAGGTTGTCAAAATGCATGTCTGGACATAAACATTTATATATTCAATACATACACGTAGTCACATTATTTCGGAAGAGACAAGAAGATTTTAAAAGGCTTCATATTTATTCATGTATGTGTCTCATTAAAGGGCTAGGTAACTCACACACTAATCAAATCACTAAACACACTCTCCCACTGTCACAAAAAAGGATGGGAAAAAAAAAACAAACAAACCCTAGCACATAGTTTAAAATAATTTAGTATCTATAGGCTCTGAACAAATAGCAATTTCAGATGTGTCCACTAGATGGTACTGATCCCCAAGTTCTGACTTCCTTCAAAGAAAAAATATTATTTACGAAAACGAAAGAAATATCTCTTAAGAATTACTTTGCATTACTATATGTGAAAATGTGTAAAACAAATTGTGATTTGTTTGTATGTAATGGTTTTCTTCTTTTCTCTAAAAAAGAGAAGAATTCTGCAGACATGAATCCTAGTGACAAGGTAACACTGTCTTGTGAAGATGGACTTGAGGTCATGGTAGAGAGAATGAGTTAGAACATTTTCTACAGCTGTCCGAGAAGCTTCGCACAGTTTTCTTGACATGCCCAACTGCAGAGTAGTGGATTTGCACACAGGATTTCCCCAAGGATGAACTGGGTCATAGAGCATTTCCTGCCTGTTATATCTGGCTAACATCTCTGAATAGTTCCTCCTTCCTCTTGTCCTTGACTAAAGTGTTCTCTAGTTCTCAAGTCCCAGCTGAAACATCACTGCCGAAGGGAAGTCTTGCCAACATATTCCAATGACGCCAAGAGCTTCAACTCCCTAAACAGTAACTCCACCAGCCTCACCATTTTGAGACACATATTTTTGTCGAAAAGGAGTTCGGTGAATGGGAGTTTATAAATTTTCATGACTGTGGCCTCACACTATGGAAGATTCTGAGACTTCCAAGTGTCTGAAGACGGGCCCCAGGCTTTGGCTGTTCTACTTTTGAGAGGGATTACTGGGTCACAGACCAAGTAAGCAATGAAGTCCAGATTTATTCCATACAAGGCAGCTGGGAATGTTTGTCAGGGAAGATGTTTGAAGTGAAGAGAACTGTGGGTTGATGCCTTCTCTCCTATGAAGATCCCGTGGGAGACTGGAGTGACAATCTCCTCTTTGCAGCAGACGCTTTGGCAGAGCAAAGCTCATCGAGGCTTTCTAGAGATAGAATGCCAAGCATGTGCATGTTAAACACGTAATTTATAGAATATACTTGAAAGTATATTTCAAGATATTGAAGTTTTTGAAGATAGGAACAGCATTAAGAACAATAAAAGATTTTTAAGTCCTGCATAAGCTTTCTAATGAACTGCCACTGTAACGAGACACTGAGTTATATTTGAAATTAAGAAACATTTAATTCCTATCACTCATTGCAGTGTCAACACATAGCTTTCTTTTCACTGAATAGACAAATAGATAGGCAGATAGGACAGGTGACAGATAGACAGATGTATGGATAGATAGATAGGAAAGTCTATCACATCCAAAACCTGACTGATTAAGTCATCTATGTAATTGTCAAGACATTTTATATTTAATCAAAGCCCACCAAAAGACCTGTAAGAGAAGGATATTTTTTGCATGGTGTGTTGCTTTAAATATGCTTGGCCCAGGGAGTGGCAATATTAGAAGGTGTGGCCTTGTTGGAGTAGGTGTGGCCTTGGAGTGGGTGTGGCCTTGTTGGAGGAGGTGTGTCACTGTGGGATTGGGTTTTAAGATTCTCCTCCTTGGGGTTGGGGATTTAGCTCAGTGGTAGAGCGCTTGCCTAGGAAGCGCAAGGCCCTGGGTTCAGTCCCCAGGTCCGAAAAAAAAAGAACCAAAAAAAAAAAAAAAAAAAAGATTCTCCTCCTAGCTGCCTGAAAGTCAGTATTCTGCTAGCAGCCTTCAAATCAAGATGTAGACCCCTTAGCTCCTCCTGCACCATGCCTGCCTGGATGCTGCCATGCTCCCACCTTGATGATAATGGACTGAACCTCTGAACCTGTAAGCCAGCCCCAATTAAATGTTTTCTTTTATAAGTCTTGCCTTGGTCATGGCGTCTGTTCACAGCAGTAAAACTAACTAAGACAGATGGAAAAGCATACTCTTAATCATTGGCAAAGCCCAGATCGAGTGCCAAATTTCAGGCTCTAAAATCCTTAATCTTTCCACTGCTTCACTCTGCATTGCCTTGATTGTGGGACAGGCTTTTATGGTCTTTGTTCCTTAGTGTAATAGATGCTTGCATTTGATTTAAACAATATGGAAAAGGCCTTCACAGATTGCTGATTGAATGCAAATATCCAGCAACTCCACAAGTCAGTGATAAACCAAGTCAACGTTGTGATTTCACTTTCTGGTGCTTGAAAACCGTTCGCTGTTTTGCGCTATATTTGGGGCAAATCTGTGCTTATTTTTACAATTGTAAATCATATTACATTGCATTCTACATTTCATTGGGAGCATGTTTTTCTGTGTAATGAATTCCTTCTCTTAGAAACCTAGTGATCATTTTATTTAGGATGGAGAGAAGCTCATGGGGCAATAAATGGTTGCCAGAGAAAGAGCTGTCATTTTTTCCAATGGTGTAGCAATTAGTAAATGGCCAGTGATCTCATAATTAATGTCCCACTCATCCTCATGTCAGCAAACTTAAGAGGCCATAAAATCAAACATGAAAAGAAGAAGGTGTACTAGCTTCTTCTCCTGTTGCCGTAATAAAGTATCCTGGCAGAAAGCAAGAGAGAAAGAGTTTATTTGGGTTACAATTCCAGGTTGAATTCCACTACTACAGGAAAGGCAAGGCAACAGGAACTAAATCAGCCAGGCATGTGATAGGCACAGTCAACATCAGAAAGCAATGGATGGGGGCTGGGGATTTGGCTCAGTGGTAGAGCCCTTGCCTAGGAAGCGCAAGGTCCTGGGTTCAGTACCCAGCCCCGAAGAAAAAGGAAAAAAAAAAGGTATGCAGAAAGCAATGGATGAATTCATACATGCCAAGGTTCAGTTCACTATCTCCACTGTGTTATAGTCCAGGATCCCCTCCCAAAAGAATGGTTCCACCCATAATAGGTAGGTCTCTCCACATTAATTGATAGTAAAGGCACCTCCCCACAGACACACCCACAGGTATGAATCTAGACAATTTGTCATTGAGACTCACTTTCCAGGTGATTCTAGAATGTGTCAAATTGAGAACTAAAACTATCACAGAGAGAGGGAAAAACATTTCAGCACAGATGTATGATTCAGATGTCTGAGAATTATGAAAATTCGTTGTATTGATGTATGTGAAATTGTCAATATATATTAGTGGATGGATGGATGGACAGATGGACAGACAGACAGAAAATAATTAAACAAATAAAGGAAATCAAAAACTATATGGGCAGAAATAAGATGAGGCTTCCAGACTTGGGGTGTTGGTAACTGACAACAAGAGAACACAACAGTATTTGACTTGTAACAGTGCTTACATCTCTCTTACGGTGACAGTTTGCCAGCTGTACTCACCCCTCAAACCTATACATCCCCAAGGCTTGATTTTTAGAAAAATGCAGCATATTTATGGGCAATTCAGAGTTAAAGAGTCTAGTACAACACACAGGGGAATAGTTACCAGAAATCATGGGAAACATTTAAAAATAGCTAAGACAGCAAACGCTCACATTTTGTCACTTCCTTTTCCTCCTGTGCAAACTCTAAGTGTGCAAAACCATCATTAAAAATTAGTATTTCCGGGGGGGAGGGTAAAAAAAATTAGTATTTCCCTATATTCCAATTATAAACCTGCTGTGAGAGAAATTGATGTCATTCACAAGAGATTCAAAACAAATAAAATACCTAGGAATAGACTTAAGCAAATCGATGAAAGACCCCTACAATGAAAACTTTAAAACACTCAAAAACTGAATACATTAAAATACGGAAAGATGCACCATGCTCAAGGATTGGAAAATTAATGTTTTGAAAATGGCTGTCATACTGAAACTGATTACAAGTTCATGGCAATCCCAAAGACAATCTCTGTGACATGGCTCATGGAACTAGAGAAAGCAATAAAGTCTCCAAATAGAAAGGCCACTGCTGGAGTTATCGAAATGCCTGACCTCAAATTATACTACAGAGTCACAGTAACAAAAACAGCACAGCAATGGACATGTACGCCAGTGGGATAATGTACTGGAGAAAAACCCATCTCACTTCATCTTCTCCTTACAAAGTCTTTTACAAAAGAAATACATAGGAGAAAAGCATCTTTTATCTCTCACCTTATACAAAAAGTAATCCGAATGAGTCAAAGACTTTAATATAAGACTTAAATCTCTAAAATTGTTAAAAAGAAAAACATATAGAAAACAATTCAAGATATAGCTGTAAGCAAGGGCTTTCTGAACTATTTCAATAATTCACAAAATAACAGAGTTGGAGAATGGGATTGCATAAAATTGAAAAGCACAGCAGGCAGAACAGTTAGCAGAGCCAAGAGACAACTATAGAATTGCTACATATATGTTTGACAAGATATTAATATCCAGGATATATAAAGAAATCTAAAACTACGCAAAATCAACTAGTGAACTAATTAGATGAGCAAACAATTATCAAAGGATGAAGCATTGCCAATTAGCCTACGAAGAAGTGTTGCGCATACTTAATTATCAATAAAATTCAAATGAAAGTACAAAGATTCCAACTCACACTAGCAGAATACCTATCACGAAGAACATAGAGAGTATTTTTGTGGTTTTGGGGAGGGACACACATTTGTAAGGAGTGTAAATTAATCCAGCTACTATGGAAATCAGTACAGAAGCTCCAGTAAAAATGAAATTAGAATGCCATACTATCCTCCTATATCTGGCTATATTTCTGAGAGTATATGTCAGAAGAAACTAAAGTCAACATATCACAAAGTATCTTCACATTCATGTTTTTATAACAGCGTCTGTAGTAGCCATGTTATGGAATCAATTTAAGTGTCTGTCAATACACGAATGGGTAAAGAAAATATTATATATATACATTTATAAATATATCATATGAATACTTATGTATTATATATGCTTATATATTAATATATTATATATATTTATGTATTCATACACATATATACACAATGGAGTTCTGCTTGACCATGAAGAACAACATTACGCCGTTTGCAGTAAAACTGATGCAATTGGAAATGACATTAAGTGAAATGTACCAAGCTGAAAATGCAAATATTGCTTGTTTCCTATCATATGTAGAACCTAGATCTTCCATACATGCTTAAACATAAATTTTGTATATAACACAGAAGCAGAACTGATACTATTTGAGAAGGGGAAGCAGAGTTGGAGGAGAGGAGGGAAGAGAGACTAGGAGAGTATGATGGGTTATAGTCAGAGTACATGACATACTTGAATGAAAATGTCTTTATGAAACCCATTACTATGCATGATGTATGTATGTGTATATGTATATGCTAATAAAAATAAAACCACTTTGAAGACTTAATATAAATAAGTATGTGGTAAAGAAGCAGATTCTCTCTCTCTCTCTCTCTCTCTCTCTCTCTCTCTCTCTCTGCTTTTGTTTTAGCTTTTGTGTTTGTTTTGTTTTTTGAGACACAGTTTTATTGTGTAGCTCTGGCTGTCCTGGAACTCACTCTGTGGACAAGGCTGGCCTCAAACTCAAGAGATTCACGTGCCTTTGTTTCCCAAGTGCTGGGATTAAAGACATGCACCATAACTACCTGACTGATCCTTTTCTTTTTCTTTCCTTTCCTTTCTTTTCTTCATTTCTTCTTTGCAAATTCTTAATAATAGTAATTAAAATATTGGTAAATTAATATTCTAGTGGAACAAAAATAATACAAAACATTCAAGATGATAAAAAACAGATTTGCAAAAAAAAAAACAAAAACCCACAGAAAATAAAAATCTAAGAAAGGAAAGGGAATTCTAATATATAAGAAATCATAGTGTATCTAGATTTTTAGCAGTGTATAATTGACCTTTTAAGTCCAGTTACATGCAATTTATGAAAGTCTCAACTCAAAATCAGCAGCACACTGAGAAAAACCCATACATGGGTAGTAAGCAAGATTTACAACTAAAATATAACCGCATAGAAATGTTTAAAGAAAAGAGACAGAAAAAGGCATGCTGGGGAAATTTGTGGAAATCTACTGTAGCTATATATTTTTATCAGAAAAAAATGGCCCTTAAGGCAAAAGACATTATTAAGGATAATAGGTCTCAGAGCAAGAGTGCTGAAAGGTATAATTCTACAGAAAGGTATCTCAGTTTTATGCTTCCATGCCCCCTAAAAACACAGCTTCGAAATCAACAGAAAAAAAACCAAATTACCAAAAGAAATTGACAAATCTACCATTAGAGTGAGAGATCTTAACATCCCTCTCTCAGTAATTGATAAATCAAGTAGGCACAAAAATCAGTAAAGATGCAGAAGGTTTGAGAAACAAAACTAACAAGCTTGATTTAATGGATGACATTCCACAATGAAAATTGGAGAAATAAAGTGCTCCTCAAGTACCTTGCAAATGAAGTGCTTATTAAAAGTGGCATTGCAGTAGCCCCGAAGACCAGGCTTAAAATATTCACCAGCCAATTCTAAAATATGCCGTCAGCCTTCTGTCTGCAAATTTCACAAACTTAACCAGCACGCCTCAAAATATTCAAAATAAACACGCATCCCTGTTAAGCATGTGCAGAAGTCTTATCGTCATTCCCTAAACCACATACTGCATCAACTGTTTACATGGTATTTAAATTACACAAGTATCATAAATAAGCTAAAGATGATTTAACGTAAACAAGAACAAACTCCTATAGATAGCAAGAGACAAAACACACCTAGAAAGTCACACACCCACTATAGAAAAGGAAAAAATAACTTCCAGTTTTCAGGAAAAAAAATGTTTTTCTATTCTATCACAACATAAGTCAGGAAACGTTTTTACTGTTGTTGTTTTGTTTTCTCCATCTTTATTAAATTAGGTATTCCTTATTTACATTTCAAATGTTATTCCCTTTCCCAGTTTCCAGGCCAACATCCCCCTAACCCCTCCCCCCCTTCTCTATGGGTGTTCCCCTCCCCATCCTCCCCCCATTGCCGCCCTCCCCCCAACAATCATGTTCACTGGGGGTTCAGTCTTAGCAGGACCCAGGGCTTCCCCTTCCACTGGTGCTCTTACTAGGATATTCATTGCTACCTATGGGGTCAGAGTCCAGGGTCAGTCCATGTATAGTCTTTAGGTAGCGGCTTAGTCCCTGGAAGCTCTGGTTGCTTGGCATTGTTGTACATATGGGGTCTCGAGCCCCTTCAAGCTCTTCCAGTTCTTTCTCTGATTCCTTCAACGGGGGTCCTATTCTCAGTTCAGTGGTTTGCTGCTGGCATTCGCCTCTGTATTTGCTGTATTCTGGCTGTGTCTCTCAGGAGAGATCTACTTCCGGCTCCTGTCGGCCTGCACTTCTTTGCTTCATCCATCTTATCTAATTGGGTGGCTTTATGTGTATGGGCCACATGTGGGCCAGGCTCTGAATGGGTGTTCCTTAAGTCTCTGTTTTAATCTTTGCCTCTGTATTCCCTCCCAAGGGTATTCTTGTTCCCCTTTTAAAGAAGGAGTGAAGCATTCGCATTTTGGTCATCCTTCTTGAGTTTCATGTGTTCTGTGCATCAAGAAATTTGGGCTAATATCCACTTATCAATGTGTGCATACCATGTGTGTTTTTCTGTTATTGGGTTACCTCACTCAGGATATTTTCCACTTCCATCCATTTGCCTATGAATTTCATAAAGTCATTGTTTTTGATAGCTGAGTAATATTCCATTGTGTAGATGTACCACATTCTCTGTATCAATTCCTCTGTTGAAGAGCATCTGGGAAACTTAATACTATCCTTTTGTATTTGAGTAAGGACCTAGAGCTTCATATTCTAAAGAAATAGACTCATTTTATGAACAAGCAACTACTAACTACTGTACATAGAATATTTCATAAATACCCCAGGCATTGGTATCTTACTATTACAGCAGCAAAAATTTGGCTTTGTTAGTAATGCCTAAAAGCATATTTCTCAAGAGTGATGGCAATTGAATTTCAGTGAAGCAAGGTTCTTCAGCTTTCAGAGCCTCAGTTTCTTCATCTGTAGACTGAAACTGAAAACTCCCCCCTTCTGAGCCCTGGTGAGGTTAAATGGCAGTAACACTGTTGTGGCAGCAATCCCCAGACATAGAGCAGTGCCCAGAGTTGGGGAGCATGGCCCCTATACACCAAACCCTGTCATTTCTCACAGTATAGATGGCCCCTTCAGTCTTTCTGTCTTCTTTCCAAAACAGACCAGAGAACCTGACTCCTGGCTTTATCACCAGTGCTTCATTTGCTGTGAGTTCCCACGTCCCTTCATTCTTCTGTTTCAATCATATGGTAAACTGAAGGCCCCACAACACATTGCTCTGTACAAAATGACCTTCTGGACATATCGTTGGAAGTGAATTTGAAGGAGGATAGTGGATACACTCAGGGATATGAGTACTATAGGGAAAGGAAAATGTCACCCATTACAAATGGGACCTCAAACTTGTATTGAATATTTACATCTGTATTTGGCAACACTATATACCTTGGCTCTGCTGGGTTGTCTTTGTTTGTTGTTTGGTGTAGTTTTGTTTTGCTTCTATGGAAAACCATGTACAATTTTGAAAATACATACATAACCACAGTGATTATACTTAGTGTTTCAAATATTAAATTCGGTTTCTTCTTTCTTTTTTATTGGATTTTTTTCTTTACATTTCAAATGTTATTCCCTTTCCCGGTTGCCCATCCATAAGCCCTTTATCCCCTCCCCTGAATGTATGAGGGTGTTCCCTTCCATCCACACCCCTTCCCGCCCCCACCAACAATCCCCTACACTGGGGGGGTCCCACCTTGGCAGGACCAAGGGTTTCTCCTTCCACTGGTGCCCCAACAAGGCCATCCTCTGCTACCTATGCAGTTGGAGCCCAGGGTCAATCCATGTATAGTCTTTGGGTAGTGGCTTAGTCCCTGGAAGCTCTGGTTGCTTGGCATTGTTGTTCATATGGGGTCTCGAGCCCCTTCAAGCTCTTTCAGTCCTTTCTCTGATTCCTTCAACGGGGGTCCCATTCTCAGTTCAATGGCTTGCTGCTAGCATTCACCTCTGTCAAATATTAAATTCTTAAAACCTGTTATGTTGCCAGGTAAATTCCTTGGACCAGAAAGCTGAATCCAAGGTTCACAGGCTCAAAAAAGAGAAAAATGTTTTTCTATTGCACATATTAGTCCAAAAGTCTTGACAATTTACCCACTGTGTGAAATGTTAATCAGTGTCATTACAATAGGAACAAAAAACCTGTATGCATTACTTTTCCATAAAATAAATTCTATGCTTCCATTAAGCATAAGTGAACTAGAAATTTCAAGCTGTGATTCTTATGGCACTGAAATTTATAATGATTTATATTGAAATTTATTTTGAGAGTAAAAACTACTTAAAAATTTTTCAGGGATAGCAGCATATGATACTCCGTGCCTTTAATTCATTCTAACACTTGGAAGAAAGAGGTAGGAGGACCTCAAGGCCAGCCTAGTCTACATAGCTTATTCCAGGTCAGTCAGTACTTCATAGTGAAATGGTGTATCACAAGAAAAGTTTTTCAGTTTTTAAATAATTGTTGTTCATGTGAGATATTAAAAGTACAGAACAGAGATATAGACGGAGTGCTCAGTGGTTAGGGGAATTCATTCCTTTTGCAGAGGACCTGAATTCCACTCCAGTGCCCACAATGCACATAACCATCATCTACAACTCTAATTCCAGGGGTTCAGCCACCCTCCTCTGATCTCTAAGGGGTCATACATATGTATAGATATAATAGTCCTACATGTTAAATAAAAAGAAACAAATACTTTAAAAACCGTACAGACCCTTATTTAAAAAAACACAAGTGACCTCCAATCACATTCATTAACATGCAGTTATCATACTTTGTTGTGTCTCAAAACAAACAGAAGCAATCGTGCATATGAGTATCGTTGCACACACATTTTCTGCAACTGGAACAATACTTGATGCCTATCTGGTAGTTTGTATTAATGCTTGAGCTCCAGATCATAATATATGGAATGAGGTTAAGATCTCTCATTCTTCTCTTTGCTATTAAACAGCTTGCATGTGACTCAAAATCAATTCTTACTCCTACTCTTTTTCACTGTATTAGAATGAAAAGGAGCAGACTCTCTCATGGGTTCTCCATCCATGATGAGTTTTGATTGCCTTTTCTTTCACCCTGGTATCTCCCTCACTTCCCTGACCTCATCCATGCTTGAACTCCTCTCTCTACTCAAGGTGTTTCCTCTCCACTTTCATATCAAATGTGGTCCCTAAGCCATCACCTCTCTCCCTTAATGCCTCCTTTTTCCCCCACACAAGGTCCATTTTCCTGTCCCAGACCATCTACATTTACTCACTCCCAAACAAAGATGAATGCACAAAAATTAGAAGCTAAGATTTGCATATTAAGTCTTCAACTGATTGAGTACTGCGTCTTCACAGAAGCTTGCTCACTGTGGTCAGACATTATATTCTCCCCAGCCTGCGGACATTTGTTCTTTTTGTTTGAAAGGATTGATATTAAAGGAAGATTAAAATAAATTTTATTGAGCACTTAGAGCCACATATTTTACTATATCACCTAAATACATTTTCTCATTTAATTTTGAAGTATAATTTGATCAGGTTTCTGCCATTATAGAGGCAATTTGAAAGATTACTAATGGATATGAAGGAAGTTAAGAAATTTGCCAGTGATCATGCAACTAGAAAATAGTAGCCTCCAAAGCTGGACACTACTAACTGGTTACACTGCATATGGCTTAGCCTGAGAGGTAAGACTATCACGCAAGCAGTTACTCACTCAATATCCTACTCTCTTTTGTGCTTTCTCTGTTCTATTTCCTCTCTATATAAGTAATATAAAAATGGCTTTCTATAGTTGTTTAGTTAAAAAGAATGATAGGCTGGAAAGATGGCTCACTGCTCTTCCAGAGGACCCAAGTTTGATCTGAGTACTCATCTCAAGCAGGTTACAACTCTTCCTTACTTTGTCTCTAGGGGATCTGACACCATTTTCTGGTCTCCAGGGGCACTGTATTCATGTGCTTGTACCCACTGAGACATACACAAAGACACACAATTAGAAAATAGTAATGTGATTTTTTGAAGAAGAAGGAGGAGGAGGAGGAGGAGGAGGAGGAGGAAGAGGAGGAGGAGGAGGAGGAGGAGGGGGGGGGAGGAGGAAGAGGAAACAGAGTGATCCAGGAAAGAACTCATATACAGTAAATAGTATGATACTGTCTTCCCTTTTTCTAAATCCCTCAGAACACTTATCCTAGAACTTGAAGATGGCAAACTAAACTAATACATTGTGTACATTTGTTTCGTTTCTTGTTCCTTTTCCATCCCATTTCAAACACTTTTGCTCTTCGTTTTGTTTTTTTATTTTTTATGGATATTTTCTTTATTTACATTTCCCTTTCCCCGTTTCCACTTCAGAACACCCCCATTCCATCCCCCACCCCCTACTTACATGAGGGTGCTCCCTCAACCACCCACCCACTCCCTCCCGGCTCCCTGCCCTGGCATTCCCCTACACTAGGGTTCCAAGCCTTCACAGGACCAAGGACCTCTCCTTGCATTGATCCTCAGCTACATGTGCAGTTGGAGCCATGGGTCGCTCCATGTGTACACTTTGGTTGGTGGTTTAATCTCTGGGAGCTCTGGTTGGTTGGTATTGTTATTCTTATGGGGTCTCAAGCCCCTTCAGCTCTTTCAGTCTTTTCTCTATTCCTCCAATGGAAGGATTTATTCGTTCTCAGTTCAATTATTGGCTGTGAGCATCTGCCTCTGTATTTGACATGCTCTGGCAGAGCCTCTCAGGGGACAGCTATATCAGGCTCCTGTTGGCTTGTACTTCTTGGCATCAGCAATATTGTCTGTATTTTGTGGCTGTATATGGGCTGGATCACCAGGTGAGGCAGTCCCTGAATGGCCATTCCTTCAGTCTCTGCTCCAAATTTTGCTTCCATTTCCCCTCCTATGAATATTTTTGCTCCGTCCTTTAAGAAGTACTGAAGCATCCACACTTTGGTCATCCTTCTTCTTGAGCTTCATGTGGTCTGTGAATTGCATCTTGGGTAATCAGAGTTTTTGGGCTAATATCTACTTATCAGTGAATACTTATCATGTGCGTTTCCTTTTTTGTGATGGGGTTACCTCACTCAGAATAATATTTTCTAGTTCAATCCATTTTCCCATGAATTTCGTGAAGTCATTGTTTTTGATAGGTGAGTAGTACTGCATTGTGTAGATGTATCACATTTTCTGTATCCATTCTTCTGTTGAGGGACATCTGGGTTCTTTCCAGCTTCTGGCTATTATAAATAAGGCTGCTATGAACATAGTGGAGCATGTCTCTTTGTTGTATGTTGGAGCATCTTTTGGGTATATGCCCAGGAGAGGTATAGCTGGGTCCTCAGGTAGTTCAATGTCCAATTTTCTGAGGAAACTTCAGATTGATTTCCAGAATGGTTTTTACCAGTCTGCAATCCCACCAACAATGGAGGAGTGTTCCTCTTTCTCCACATCCTCGCCAGCATCTGCTGTCACCTGAGTTTTTGATCTTAGCCATTCTCACTGGTGTGAGGTGAAATCTCAGGGTTGTTTTGAGTTGCATTTCCCTTATGACTAAAGATGTTGAACATTTCTTTAGGTGTTTCTCAGACATTCGGCATCCCTCAGCTGTGAATTCTTTGTTTAGCTCTGAACCCCATTTTTTAATAGGGTTATTTGTCTCCCTGTGGTCTAACTTCTTGAGTTCTTTGTATATTTTGGATATAAGGCCTCTATCTGTTGTAGGATTGGTAAAGATCTTTTCCCAATCTGTTGGTTGCCGTTTTGTCCTAACCACAGTGTCCTTTGCTTTACAGAAGCTTTGCAGTTTTATGAGATCCCATTTGTCGATTCTTGATCTTAGAGCATAAGCCATTGGTGTTTTGTTTAGGAAATTTTTTCCAGTGCCCATGTGTTCCAGATGCTTCCCTAGTTTTTCTTCTATTAGTTTGAGTGTGTCTGGTTTGATGTGGAGGTCCTTGATCCACTTGGACTTAAGCTTTGTACAGGGTGATAAGCATGGATCGATCTGCATTCTTCTACATGTTGACCTCCAGTTGAACCAGCACCATTTGCTGAAAATGCTATCTTTTTTCCATTGGATGGTTTTGGCTCCTTTGTCAAAAATCAAGTGACCATAGGTGTGTGGGTTCATTTCTGGGTCTTCAATTCTGTTCCATTGGTCTATCTGTCTCTGTACCAATACCATGCAGTTTTTATCACTATTGCTCTGTAATACTGCTTGAGTTCAGGGATAGTGATTCCCCCTGAAGTCCTTTTAGTGTTGAGGATAGCTTTAGCTATCCTGGGTTTTTTGTTATTCCAGATGAATTTGCAAATTGTTCTGTCTAACTCTCTGAAGAAGTGAGTTGGAATGTTGATGGGGATTGCTTGTTCGTTGTTTTATGTCAGTCTTTTTACAATGGACGGTAGTCATGATTGGGAGAGCAAAGTGTTGTTAAAGTCACAGTACATGTCCATTTCCCACTTATTTCCCTTCCCCAGCTCTATGGGAATAATATCAGTTTTCCTCATTTTTGCAATGGTGAAATTCAGGACCACAGACACTAAGTTGTTTTTCCAAAGTCCTGCGTCTTTTGAAAGGAGGATGGGTCATCAAGATGGCTCAGCGGGAAAAGGCACTTGCTGCTAAGGCTAATGATGTCAGTTCAATCTCCAGTCCCCATGTGGTAGAAGGAGAAAACCAATTCCTATAAGTTGCCCCCCAATTTTGTGCAGGAAAGAGAGTAAATCAGTACATGTAATAGTAGTAGTAATAGCAGCAGAAGCAGTAGTTAGTGCTGGTGGTGGTGGCGGCGGCAGCGGCGGCGGTGGTGTTAGTGATGGATATAACTATTTTCTATTTCCCCAGAGGATATTGAGCACCCTGCATTTTAGATTACTTTCTGGGGTTGGGGATTTAGCTCAGCGGTAGAGCGCTTGCCTAGCGAGCGCAAGGCCCTGGGTTCGGTCCCCAGCTCCGAAAAAAAAAAGAAAAAAAAAAAAGAGTGGGTATGGAGGCTCACACCAATGTGCTTTATAGATTACTTTCTAGGGCGTGAGTTAGGATCACTTTAGCTTACTTACTATTTGTGGCCCCATGGGTCTTCATTAATAGCTCTTTCAGGTAATGAGGAAGACCAAAAAAAAAAAAAAGAAAGAAAAAAGAAAAAAGAAAAAAAGAAACCATCACCTTTTGTGCCAGGAGACCTGTATGTAGGGCCAGGTGAAGAGCTTGATCCCTGAAGAGGTGAGTGAGGTCAGATGACAGCTTAGTATTTTTAAATCTGGGAAAGTCATCTCAAATGTAGAAGTAAATATCAACATTACCCCGTACCATAGTAATTTTTGTTTCATCCTCTTTAACCATGAAAACAGATATTCAAGAATGTGATTAATACTTTCTTCCTAAGCTACAGTTTAATTCACTAAAACCAGACCACCAACATTATAAATTACACATCAGTGATGTTAAGCTTAGACTTGTTCTGAGAGACTTTCTCACTGCGTCCTGTGGCCTCATGTGCTCTCAGTGCTCTTTGCCTAGTCTCCCGATAGACCGGCAATTACTCCACCCTAGTTTCCTCTTCAAACATTTAGAATTAACAATTACAGAGATTTCTTCTACTAATGAAACCAACATTCTGTTACAAAACACTTGCACAGGTTGTTTTTTAATTTATGATATGGTTTACATTAGGTAATTGTTGAAAATTATTTAGGGTATTTATTATTTAGTTAATTTAAATAATTATTTAGTTGTAATTGCAGTACCTGTCAGTTATAAGGGTAGAAAAATGATACAAAAATTTTAAAAATTAAACATTTTGTCAGGATTTAACAACATTATCAAAATGAAGGTTATAAGCAGAATATATAGTCAGGGTAAAAATCTGATTTACTGTGTAGGTGCCTGATCATATCATATAATAAAACTTGTGAAAAATAAATAAATGTGTAATTATTTGCATGTATTGCAGACATGCAGATTAATCTGTAACTTGATAGCCTTCCATTACTGAACAGAGCATGTTTCAGTTTTAAAACGGTCAGTGAGAAATCAACTATATGGTCATTTTTTATTTATTTATTTTTTGTTTTCCATACACCCTGACTGCAATTTTCTCTCCCTCTTCTCCTCTCAGTCCTCCACCCATACTCCCAGCTTCCTAATAGTAAGACTTTTTAAAAAGCCCAAAAGGTAGATAAATGCTAACTCTCCATTTTTATGATGTTTTGTTCTGAATACATCTATGAAACAATACCACAAATGAATACCACCATGAATGAAACACAAATAAAAGTTCCAACATTTCATATGTCAGAAAAGGGAAAGGAATAGATTAATAAATTGTTCTTGAAGACCTTTTCCAGGGGTGGGGTTGTGACCTTCTGGATCAGCTAGTTGAGCTTTATGATTCTGTCTGGCATCTGCTTTTTAACTTCTTGTTTGACCTTGTCAAAGATTGGTTTTTCTTGTGTGTGAGGTGTGTGGGGGGTGGGTGTGATACATACATGTGTGCAGATGTCTGTGCACATATGTGCACTTGAGTGTAGATGTCACGGGGCAACCTTGAGTGTCATGTTTGAAGTGATGTCTACCTTTTATTTGGGAGCAGGGTGAGGTCTCTTATTGGCCTAGAACTCTCAAAGTAGGCCACAATCAAACCCCAGAGGTTTACCCTGTCCTGCCTCCCTGCCCCTAGCCCCTCACTTACTGTGTTTACAAACAAACCCTCTGGCTTTTTTTTTTTTGAACGCATGGGTTCTGAGCTTATCAGCAGTGTTCTCATGCTAGCAAAGCACCAGTTTAATGACCATAGTCCAAGCACTTTACTCTTGCCTGCTAGTCCCTTGGTTCCCTTTCATACTATTAGTTTTTCTTAAGTTGGTGTAGAAAACAATGGATTTCATTATGACAATTTTATCCACATAGATCATTGTACTCTGCTCACATTTCCCTCTCACCCTAGTATAGTCCTTGGTCCTTCCTACCCATTCTGTCTAATTCCTTTCCTTCCCCATAATCAAGCTAGGTTTTCTGACCTCTAGTTTTCCTGACCTTCATAGTCACCCTTAATATAATTTTTGACAGTAGATGTAGCAGACAAGGATACACAAACCTTGCTGAACACTCATGAAATACAAACAAACTGAACAGAGCCAGGTGTGGTAACACATACTTTTAATCTCGAACTCATTCAAGGAGACAGAGGCAGGTGGGTCTCTGTGAACTTAAGGTCAACCAGGGCTATATAGTGAAGACAATGTGTCAAATAAACAAAAAGTAAATTGAACAAGTATTTATTAGCATTAATTATTATTTAATTGCTCTGTGTGTGTGTGTGTGTGTGTGTGTGTGTGTGTGTGTGTTTAAATCCTTTTACCTAAAACACACAATGATTGGTTTCCGGGACTACTTCATTCTTGGGGGTGTGACCAATACAATTTACATATTCTATTTTCTTTGTTGTCGTCGTTGTTCCTGTCTTTGTCAGAGATCTTTTCCTAAGCACACAAGAATCCAGGGACTTTATTTTACTTTTTGCACATTAGAAGAAAAATCATTCTCCTTTGTTCTTTTAAAAGACAAGGTAGTCATAGGGAAAAATAGGTCATTAGTTTGGTTGGAAAAACCAATGCTTCTCTTTTAGTTACTTTTCTATTGCTGTCATAAAAAATAAAACAGTAACCGAGCAAAACCAAACAAACAAAAAACATGAGTGAGGCAACTTCTAGAAGGGTTTTGGGGCTCACAGATTCAAAGGGTTAAGAGTCCATCTTAACCAAGGTAGGGAAGCATGCCAATGGTCACTAGGTGTAGCAGTAGGAACAGCTGAGAGCTCATATTTTGAAGCACAAGCAGGAAACAACAGGGGTGAATGGTAGGGGTGGTAGAAGGCTTTTAAAACCTCAAAGTCCACCCCAGTAAAATACTTCCTCTAGCAAAGTCATAGCCTTTACACCTCCCAACACAGTCTTACCAACTGGGAACCAATTATTAAAACCCTGGAGTTTGAGGAGACCTCTTATTTAAACCACCGCATTCTACCTACTGAATCCCTCCATTTGTGGCCATATCATAATGCAAAAGTCTTTCAGAGTCTCAACGCTGTTCAAAAGTCTAGTCTCTTCTGAGATTATGTCTATGTTTTGTCTACCATTGGGCTGTATTATACCTACATCATATCTACATTCTTAACTACATTTTAAAGTACTGTTAATTCTTAGGAAAATTCTATGATATCAAAAAGTGTGTTTTGGGCTTTTTACATTGTAATTATATTCCAACTTGACTTAAGACATACTGATAGTGTTTTGTGTGTTTTTAAAACTATAGGGATGTTTATGCTTGTGAAAACCTTATGAAATGTCTCTATACAATTTTGCACTTGATTTTGTTTTAGCTAGGCATAGCATTGATCCATACAGAACCCAAAGGTAAAACCTATAAATCTTCCACAGTTTACTTTAGAACTGATGCATGCTTCCTATAATGAGCAAGATGAGTGACATTTCATCATTTTCTATTGCTAGGGTATATTTCTCATTTGTTTTTGGAATAGATCTGGCTTATTTATTAGTTTGCCTCCATTGTGCCTATAAAATGTGTATGGAGCCTTGTTGAGCTTTCATGAATAAACCTGGTACCCAGTTTGATGTGTGTGTACATGAGTGATTGAATGTGTGTGTGTGTGTGTGTGTGTGTGTGTGTGTGTGTGTGTGTGTGTGTGAAGCATCTCTAGAATGCGTCTCTCTGCCTCTGCATTCCCTATTCACAGACAGATATTCTTTGGCTTCCCACTACACCTCAATAAATTTACCTTGGTGTTAAAGCCCAAATTTGTACATTTAGTTTGATGAATTTTATTGTTTCCATACCCTTGTGCACGTCCTTAATGTTTTCCTTAGGGTACATTTCAAGACATGGAATTGCTACCTCAAATGGTATACACATGTTTAATTTAATTCCCTACCTGCTACCCAGAAAGGCTGTACCAATTTAAAGTCCATAAACTGGAATTAAGTGGGAAAGGGGCCTCAGGGAATTGAGGAGCATGGCTGTATGTGTTAGAAAGTGCAGCCCTTAGATACCACTGAGAAGTGCCAACGCACCTCAGAGTGGTCAACAGTGAAAGGCAACAGTAAACCTAACTACATTGAAAAGCAGCATGGGGATAATTACCAAGGCCACCTTATGATCCGGAATCACCTTCCCTGTAGTATAGTTGTAATTTGATGAAGAGCATAGAACACTAATGTAAAATCCCTGTGTTCACACCATTATGACGAACCAATTATAACTCCAAATCAGTATCATGCTTAACCAAAAGTCATGCCAATCTTTCACCTACCCATCTCCTCAAAAGAACAGGATTGTTCTGTCAACAGAGCACAGGGGAGCTCTCGTTCCTTGAATGCTCATTGATAAGTATTCCTCGATAATCATAATTGAATTTTGCAGAATGCTGCAGATGCCTCTTCTGAAAGCTGTATAGCCATCTTGAAAACAGTAAGTAGTTAACCTCCTGTTTTCAGAACCAAGGGAAAGAAAGATGAAAACAAACGGCTAGGTAGAAATTATTGATTTTGATGCTGGCTTTGGCCTCACTTGGCCTCTAAGCAAAACCACTGAAATATTGTATAAGACTTACGTAAGGACTGACCCAGTGCAAGGGCAGAAAACAAACAGTTCCAAATACTCTTTCTGCTTTAGATTCTGGAAAGAGAGATATTTATTTTCTTATTTCAGTTTTTCTTTCTCTTTGCAGCAGACAGAGTTTGGCACAGCAAAATCTCACTAAAAACAGCATGACTCAGCCAGTTGCTGTAAAAAGAAGGCTAGAAAAGCAGGGTTACCTCATTAAATTACAAGAGAATTTGATGGATAGATACTGGTATTGCATGACAGTGTTTGATTATAAGAATTATATTTTCATATTACTTTAAATACTTTTAAGATAATTCAATTGTTTTTTTTTAAGACCTTACATATTTAATACAGTGTGTTACCCCTGTACAAATGGAAAAAACTTAAGTTCAACATTTCTAGACCAATATGGCTGTTAATTTCTGTACAGTGCCAACTCAACACAGTAAACGGGGATACTTTTTTCGAAAGTTGACAGCACAGGTAAAGTTTCAAAAAATTCAAATTATATATCTGTATATATATATTTATATTTATATAAAAAGACCAATAATAGCAGTGTGTTATGCATCAACAGCAGCAACAGCTTTTCCAGGTTCTGCAGTCATCTGAACAAAACTGTAGAGACATCCAGCACACTCCATTAAAAAAAAAAAAAGTAAAAAAACAAAACCCGAGAAAACAGCACAGTTCTGTTACTCTTGTGGTACCTGGCACCATTTTTTTTAAATTAGCTTCTCAATCATCATCTGGAAAGAAAACATTCTGAGCAACATCATTAAAAACAGCTCTGATAAAGCACGGTCACTACTACGTATCATAAAGCAGGTACAAGCTATTTTACATCCACAGAGGTATGATACAGTACTGTCCTACATCTATAATACTAGAGGATACAATTTAAAAGGCATTATTTGAGACTTGATTCTACTTTTCCAGCAGAGGGCCCAAAGGATGGTGTGACACAGCTTTGTAAAGAAACATACTCTAGACAGGATTTCCTTTCACTAGTGGCACACTTCTAAGGATTCATTCTCTCCATGAATGTCAGCTAAAACCGTTATTAAAAAAATGAAATATCCCTAGAACAAAACCGTATAACCACCGGATTCACATGAAGATGACCTAGTGGAGACAAGCTGGACCTCACCTTACCAACAAGCTATCAAATCTGTTATGTTTAAACAGTGAGACCTCCAAGGAAGGAGATGCCAAGTAGTGCTTCAAAGCTTCGGACCACAATCAAACACAGCATCCTTTTCAACAGAAGCAGAAGCTCATCTGAATATGCTCATGGATGCTGACATCAACATTTAATCATCTCCTCACTCATCCAGGAAGAGGGGGAGATCAGTTACTACTGTACTTTAATGTGTTCAACCAAATCACCATATTACAAAAATAGCAAGCTGCCATAATAAAAAATAAGGCTCCTCTATCCAGCACGAGATAGCATCATTTTACTTTCAAGCCTAGAAATTGCACACTTGTATATAAACCAACCGAAGATGAGGATTGAGAGTTCATCTTGGTGGATTTTTCCTTTGATGAATATGAAGTGTCCTTCCTTATCTTTTTTGATGACTTTTAATTGAAAATTGATTTTATTTGATATTAGAATGGCTACTCCAGCTTGCTTCTTCTGACCATTTGCTTGGAAAGTTGTTTTCCAGCCTTTCACTCTGAGGTAGTGTCTGTCTTTGTCTCTGAGGTGTGTTTCCTGTAGGCAGCAGAATGCAGGGTCCTCATTGCGTATCCAGTTTGTTAATCTATGTCTTTTTATTGGGGAGTTGAGGCCATTGATATTGAGAGATATTAAGGAATAGTGATTATTGCTTCCTGTTATATTCATATTTGGATGTGAGGTTATGTTTGTGTGCTTTCATTCTCCTTGTTTTGTTGCCAAGACGATTAGTTTCTTGCTTCTTCTAGGGTATAGCTTGCCTCCTTATGTTGGGCTTTACCCTTTATTATCCTTTGTAGTGCTGGATTTGTAGAAAGATATTGTGTAAATTTGGTTTTGTCATGGAATATCTTGGTTTCTCCATCTATGTTAATTGAGAGTCTTGCAGGATACAGTAACCTGGGCTGGCATTTGTGTTCTCTTAGGGTCTGTATGACATCTGTCCAGGATCTTCTGGCCTTCATAGTTTCTGGCGAAAAGTCTGGTGTGATTCTGATAGGTCTGCCTTTATATGTTACTTGACCTTTTTCCCTTACTGCTTTTAATATTCTTTCTTTATTTTGTGCGTTTGGTGTTTTGACAATTATGTGACGGGAGGTGTTTCTTTTCTGGTCCAATCTATTTGGAGTTCTGTAGGCTTCTTGTATGCCTATGGGTATCTCTTTTTTTAGGTTAGGGAAGTTTTCTTCTATGATTTTGTTGAAGATATTTACTGGTCCTTTGAGCTGGGAGTCTTCACTCTCTTCTATACCTATTATCCTTAGGTTTGATCTTCTCATTGAGTCCTGGATTTCCTGTATGTTTTGGACCAGTAGCTTTTTCTGCTTTACATTATCTTTGACAGTTGAGTCAATGATTTCTATGGAATCTTCTGCTCCCGAGATTCTCTCTTCCATCTCTTGTATTCTGTTGGTGAAGCTTGTATCTACAGCTCCTTGTCTTTTCTTTTGATTTTCTATGTCCAGGGTTGTTTCCATGTGTTCTTTCTTGATTGCTTCTATTTCCATTTTTAATTCCTTCAACTGTTTGATTGTGTTTTCCTGGAATTCTTTCAGGGATTTTTGCGATTCCTCTCTGTAGGCTTCTACTTGTTCTCTAAGGGAGTTCTTTATGTCTTTCTTGAAGTCCTCCAGCATCATGATCAAATATGATTTTGAAACTAGATCTTGCTTTTCTGGTGTGTTTGGATATTCAGTGTTTGCTTTGGTGGGAGAATTGGGCTCCGATGATGCCATGTAGTCTTGGTTTCTGTTGCTTGGGTTCCTGCGCTTGCCTCTCGCCATCAGATTATCTCTAGTGTTACTTTGTTCTGCTATTTCTGACCGTGGCTAGACTGTCCTATAAGCCTGTGTGTCAGGAGTGCTGTAGACCTGTTTTCCTGTTTTCTTTCAGCCAGTTATGGGGACAGAGTGTTCTGCTTTCGGGCATGTAGTTTTTCCTCTCTACAGGTCTTCAGCTGTTCCTGTGGGCCTGTGTCTTGAGTTCACCAGGCAGGTTTCTTGCAGGGGAAAAGTTGGTCCTACCTGTGGTTCCAAGGCTCAAGTTTGCTCGTGGGGTACTGCCTAAGTCCTCTCCGCGGCGGCAGCAACCGGGAAGATCTGCGCCGCTCTTTCCGGGAGCCTCCGTGCACCAGGGTTCCAGATGGCGTTTGGTGTTTTCCTCTGGCGTCTGGATGTGCACAGAGTGCAGTCTCTTCTGGTTTCCCAGGCGTGTCCGCCTCTCTGAAGGTTTAGCTCTCCCTCCCACGGGATTTGGGTGCAGAGAACTGTTTATCCGGTCTGTTTCCTTCAGGTTCTGGCGGTGTCTCAGGCGCAGGGATCCTGCCGCTCCTGGGCCCTCCCCTACGGGAACCCAGAGGCCTTATACAGTTGCCTCTTGGGCCAGGGATGTGGGCAGGGGTGGGCAGTGTTGGTGGTCTCCTCCGCTCTGCAGCCTCAGGAGTGCCCACCTGATCAGGCGGTGAGGTCTCTCTCCCACGGGGTTTGGGAGCAGAGAGATAATTCAATTGTTTATAGTTGACATTAACATTTTTCATATGTTAACTGCTACATATTATCATTATAGTTTATAATGTAAAATAATCTTTTGAAATAGTCAATGTATAAAGGAAGTAAAAGTGCCACGCTAAACTAGGTTTTACTTCCTTCTAATATTTTCCCCAGGTAAAATTTCAGGGAAAAAATGCCATGTTTCATTCTGGTTTTGATAGATATACTATAACTTACGCTGTATCCACTTAAGACATTCTAAATAAGTGGAATTCTGACCTATCTTCTTGACGTCGGAAGATCTTACAGCAACAATTGATTTCAAACGCAATCATCAGTACTCCAATGTTTGAACTACTGCTAAAAGCCACTATGCTAACTGCAGCAGAGTGGAGACACAAAAAGTTATAGGAAAGATGATTGAATTCATGCATCCAAAAGATGTACAAAAGAAAGTATAGGCACCATGATGATCAACCAATCGTTTTCATCTGATCGTTAAGGAGCCAGAAGCTGTGAATGAATAATGATTGAAGATAGAGCTGATTTATACATATGGTAAATGAATTATCAGAATGGAAAGCGGCACTTCGAGCAATAGGCAAATATTTTCAACCACACCTTAAATAGACAGCCATCATTGCTTTTGATGTTATAGCACCACACCTATGGAGCCCCATACATACTTCCCTGTTTAGAAATGGAAAATATCTGTGGTAGACACAGCCAGCAGTTTCTGCTGATTCACTGGACTTCTGTATTTTTGCTATGATGAAGCACTTCCATATTCCTCTCAAGAATGACTTTCTTTCAATAGTCAGTTCAGGTCCCACAGCTCTAACAACATAAGGTACTGATTAGGATTCTCTATGTTTTGTCTCTAGTGTGAGCAATATTTCATTGGAAAGTAAAAATTTTGAATTAAACCCAAAATTTAATTTGGTGGTTTTCTAGGGGGTTTCTTTCTTTCTTTCGTTCTTCCTTTCTTCCTTCCTTCCTCCCTTTCTTTCTTTCTTTCTTTCTTTTTGACAATATGGTAAAAGTGGAACATTTATTGAATCAAATGATTAGAGCATCAGTACTGGCACGCCAGTTACGCAACCGTTGCTTCTGCCACAGGTGCCAGGTGGCACATCCAGTCAGGAGCCCTTGTTGATGCCCACCTTAAGGAGTTAACATCCACGATGCCGGTCATCTTCGCCAAAGCCATACCGGCGGACCGACAAAAAGTTAAGTATGCCTATGAGTGCCCCGTTTAGAAAACCAAAGCGAGAGGCCTCACCTACCTGTGGTCGTTCAGGCTAAGGAGCAAAGGCAGGAGAGCTAAGTGGGTCCTGGCAAGTGTAGCTCTACTGCTAGAAGCATCAACGGCCTCGGTGCAACTTACATTCTTCCTGCTTCAGCCAGACCCAGTGAGCATGTTTCAGTGACAGGGGTGTACATTCTTTTGTTAGAGAATTATTCTTTGAGGAGGGGGAATCACAGTACACAAGAACAAAAACACTGAACACCTATAAGGGATATATACTCATTGATTTTAGCTTTCCCCAACACCCAATCAAAACACCATGGCTTATTTCATATCCCTAAATCTCGGAAATGATGCAGTGAGGGTTCTATAAAAAGCAAGATCTCTAAAAAGAAATTTTAAAACATAGAAGCAGCAGGCTCCAGGCAGGTCCTGAGGGAAGAGGCAAGCACGGTGAGGCCTCCAAGTGTCTGTTGCTGTTGTCTCTTAATAAAAAGGACACCTCACTCACAGTGTGTGGTTAATTGCGCTTGATAGTTTAGAATAACATTCTTAAATACAAATTTCTAACGACCCAGAATTCAATGTTCAGAGCAGGGTAAACTCTCAGGTTTGAGATATGGTCACTTGGGAGGCAAAGCAACAGCCTCTGTAGAAAGGGAGTGACCATGGCTGAGCTGACCGTCAAAGGCAAGAGCGGTCAGACAAGGTCTTCTTTCTAACTTACCTGAGCATTAACTCTGCCCCATTCAAACTGTGCTTCTAAAATCTTCAGCAGACACTTGTAACGATTCAGGTCTGTGCAGGTATGTGTACAGATTTCTCTGCTTTACTATATTTTTTTCAAATCTGCCTTACTATTTTCCTGAGAAATCTTTTAAGCATATAAACATTTTCTTAAAAAAATAACCAACCCCAATAGTATTAGAACTAGTAAATTCTAGAAAAGAAATGTCTAAGTCTGGCACAAAGAGCCAACCCGTCTTCTGGGACTCTGCCTGTGACTTTCGAGAGATCCCTCTCCTCTCGACTATCTTCTACAGCTGCTTCTGTAAGCTCTCCAGGTACTCATTGACATTATCATAACCATAGAACTTGGCCAGATGAATGAGAATCCCAGGGCACAGCGGCCATCTCATCTCCGGCAGTAACTGCAATTGCAGATCCCACAGCAGAGAGGACATGTCCACTCCGGATCCCGCAATGCTGTCCGCACATCCTCCCCATAGCGATTCCGCAGGCCAGGCCCACAGAACTGGCCCCGCACACCACCACAGCCCTGGTTCCGACAGACCGTCTTGGTATCGATGGTCTTCTGTCGGCACTGATGGCACGTGTCACCAAGCACTTTATCATAGACTTTATCACGCACAGTTATGGCGATTTTCCAATTCTTCCTCAGTGATGTCTTTCACTGAGCGGAAAGAAGATATCCGGTGCCTTCTATACTTCTGGCATTTCCCCCCACTGATTGTCTTCCTTCTTCTGAAACTGTAAAGCTCTTCGGTAAGCTTGGTGGCTGAGAAGGTGAAGTTTTCCAGAGCAAACTTTCCTGGTGGTCGTGCGCTCCGGGTTGGGTTCGTGCGCCCTGTGATCTGTCTGTCTGAGAAGGCCCGTCGTGGTGTTCTCCTCCTAGAAGCTGAAGGTGGTGTCCTCACAGGGAAGAAATCTGGCACCGAATTCAATTCCGCCAACAACTGAGCGAGCATGGCCTCGTTCTCTTCGATGTTCATGGCCCTTTTCAGCAGAGCATCTGAATTCTCCTGGCTCTCAGCCCCGGACTCATCCTCAGCGTCAGAAGCAGGGTCTTCTTTTCCTTGGGCTGTCTGCAGCTCTTCTCTCTTCTAAGATCCAGCACGTGTGAGCTATTTTTATCTGGTGGTTTTGCCATTTTTTGATGGGGAATTGAAAGGCTACGTGGAGGCCAAAACTGCTTCTCGTGGACTGGCGGCCTCTTCTAGGTGCAGCCTCCCCTTCATCATCGTCCTCCTCGTCACTCATCATAGGAGGTGTTTTGTCACCGTCGCTCAGCTCTGACTCTATGAGCTCCGGGTTACTGCCTATGTTCAGCTCACTCTCCATAAATCCTTCAAAATCTTCATTGTCCAAGTCTGTGCCCTCTTTGAAAATCCTTCTAAGTTCTTTTGTGAAGTATTTGGAACGCAAACACACATTCTGTTTCTCCAACTCTAGAGAGTCCAAACTACCACAGCTCTCTGACAGGTTTTCCATGGGAACATCATCCTGGAAACCCACAAACTCTTCCTTGTCACTGGGGGGCACTGAAAATGTCAGCTACTTCTCTGGGGATCTGGGGGATCTGGGGGATCTGGGGGATCTGGGGGATCTGGGAGCGCTCGTGGCCAGCTCCATCTTCCCTGCTGGGTTCACTTCCCTTCCTGTACCCTGCGAGAGCAGGAGCACAAGCGCAGCAGCACAGAGTTTGCCTCTAGGGGGTTTCTAAACTGTGCTTTGTCACTTAGCTAGGCACCTGTCTTCAGGATAGGAGCATGGTGACGTTTTTTGTTCTTACTCAATTTTTTTTCTACAATGTGTACGCATTTATTTCTTTTAAAATGAAGAAATGTACCAAGTGAATCACCATCACTTCCTGAATAATCCATGCTACTCACTGATAAGAAATACCAAATTTATCACATTCTAAACCTTTTGGGGACTGAGTTTTTATTCTGTTCCACTAAACCATATATCAAATTTTCTGCTGATCTTATCTTGTTTTAATATTGTTGTTTCAATAAACCATTTTTGAAGCTGAAAAACATTACTTTACCCATTATTTCCTCTCAGAAAGTCTAGAATATCAGCAGCAGCAATAAGTATAGCTAACATTTATTATTCACTATGTTTCTAATATTTTTCTCACATGATCACATTTCATCCTTAACTCTGTAAAATGATGCAGACATCGTTCTTATCCCCACTTGAAAAGATGAGAAACTTCATGGAGAAAATACTCAACTGGTTTGATATGGAATCAAATCTCAAGCTTAGATGTTACTGTAGCGAGCCTGTGCTTCTAACCACTGTTATGCAAAGAAGAACTGTGTGGAATACTTAAAATTAGGACATTTAGCCAATAATAACTAAAATTTCCTGACTCTAACACAAAGTTTCCCCTCATCTTTTCCTGTATCTTCCTTACTTCCCCATCCTTCCAATGCTATGCCTTCTTTCTCTCTCCTTAGAAAGAAAACAAATTTAAAAACTGCAATAAAATGAAATAAAGAAAAAGTACTAGAAACACACACACAATCCAAATAAATAAATAAATAAATAAATAAATAAAGACACAAAATCATAAAACATAATATACAAGCAAAAGGCCAGTAAAGAGGAATGCCCAAAGAAAATAATATGAGACAAACAAAAAGAAACCTTCAAAAATGCCATTGACTTCATTTTGCATTGATCACCCACCTACTGTTGGACAAAGGACCTGCCCTTTGTTTGTATCCCTAGTGCGACTCCATTAGAGACAACTACTTTTTAATTGGCAAGTTGTTGTAAATTTGAGATAGCTTCTGGATTAGGGATGTAAGTTTGTGTGTACTTCCCCTCTTAGCACTGGGACCCACTCCATCAGGCCCAGACCTGTGCAGGCCCTGTGCATACTGCCACAGCCTCTGAGCATTCATGTATGCGTCAGTCCTGTTGGGTCTAAAGGGTCTTGTTTCCTTGGTGTCCTCCATCCACTCTGGCTCTTACAATCTTTCTGTTCATTCTCCTGCAGGGTTTCCTGAACATGGAGGGGAGGAATTTGATGACGACATCCCATTTAGGGTCAAGTGTTCCAAGGTTCCTTGCTCTCTGCACATTGTCTAGTTTGGGGTTTGTTATTTGTTTATTAACTTTGATAGAACACTATTATCTCTGATTATCCACTAGGAAATAGGAAGGGGACCAATGAGGATAATGGGGGAGGGGATAAGTATTACCAAGGAAAACACACAGACACACACACACACACACACACACACACACACAAACACCAATGTGTCATAATAAAATAAAAATATATCTTTAATGGGAAATGGAAGTCAGGGGAAATGAGCATAATACTTATTCAGTCTACTGTGTGCTAGACAATTCTAATAATGCTGTCAGTTCCACTCCACAGTAGTTATTTATCATGGGTACTAAAATAAATATTTCCAAGATGAAAGAATGTAACTTCTCTTTATTTATGAAACACTGAGTACAGAATTATACAAATTTTGGTATTTGTTTGTTTTGTTTTGTTTTGAGATAAAATCTTGCTAATGTACCCCTGGCTGACCTGGAAGTCATTATGTAGTCCAAGCTGGCCTTGAACCTGTGATCTTTCTTCTTCTGTTTCTCGGTGCTGGGATCAAAACTATGTGCCCATCCCAGCCTAATTCTCTTTTAATATAAATGAAAAGAGGAAGATAGCTATTTAATTTTATTTGCTTATTTGTTAACTAACAAATATGGATTTCTTTCTTTTATTTATCCAACAAAGAGTTCCTGTATATCACGCAAGTGCAAACAAGATCCAGAATGAATCATATCTCTACTAGTATCTTTTTTTCTAATCACCAGATCCTATAATTTAACTACACCATAAAGGATATTGATATATATGATCAGGCATTTCATATTACGCTTTGTGATTTTAAACGCTTACCATATAAATATTCCTTGGGTTTAACCATATGGAAAGGATACAGTTTGAAAAACAGTCAGGCATGGGTTAAAATTTCTGTTCTGACACTTTTATCTAAGGTGTATAAACTTGCCAAGTTTACTTAGTGTCCGTAAGATTTAATTTCCTGATCTGCACAAAGAGATTGCAATCTAGGTTTCCAAGGGAAGGCATTGAATATAGTGTACCCAAACAGTCTGTCTGAAAATGTAGCTCGTGTTCTTGTTTACGCACTGTTCTAATTAGCTTTGTATTGCCTTGATAAAGCATCATAACCAAAAGCAACTAGGGAAAGAACAGGAGCTTATTTTACCTCACAGGTTCAAATCCATCATGAACAGGGCAGACCCTCAAGGCAGAAATGGAAACAGAGACTATGGAGGAATGCTACTTATGGGCTTAGTCTCCTGTCTTCTAGACTCCAAGGCTACCTCCAAGGCATGATACCACCCACAGTGGACTGGACCTTTCCACATCAATTCTCAATCAAGGAAATGCCCATGAGCCTGTCTACAAGTCAGTCTGGTAGGGGCATTTACATAATTGAGGTTCTCTCTCCTCAGATGACTCCAGCTTGTGTTGGGTTAACAAAAGCTAATGTGAAAGGGAATAACACTCGAAATGTATATAAGAAATACTCAAGTTAATAAAAAAACAAACAAACAAACAAAAGCTAATGTACCCACTGTAACTTGCCCCTCCCTTTGTGGAAAACACTCTAATCTAACACCATTAACTATACCATATAGAACAGCCATAAATGTAATAGAAAATAAAAATTAAATGTATTTTGACATTCTGAATATGACCCAATACAATTTATGTATAATAGAAGAAGTTAGCCAGAAATCATTGTGCTTTATATAACACATTAGGACTTTCTATATTAATATGATGCATATGTATTACTTGGATGATTCTAGTTAAAACAACGCAGAAAAGAACGTGCAATGATGGTCTTCAGGATAACTACAAGAGTATGAGTCATGAATCTTGTCCAGACGCCAATTCCTAATAATACATGGAAGGACAAAACATTCAAGTTTTCAGAAATGTTGGAGAGATAAGTGCATTTTTTTTCTTAAAAAGAAGTAAAATCTCTGTTATATTCAAGAAACCAATTTTATAGGAATTGTCTTTAAGAAAATAGTTTAAAGCCAAGGAAACATCTCCATTGGTAAAGGCGCTTGCTACCAAGTCTGAGGGACTGAGTTCAGTTGGTAGGACCCACATGAGGGAAAGAAAAACCTGACTCCTAAATGTCAGAGGACTCTGCTGACATTCAAACCCCACTGGGGCACGCTCATACCTGGACTCGTACCCACCACACATACAATCAATAAATAAGGGTAGCAAACAAATGTTTAAGAAAGACAGACTTTGAAAAAGTAGTTATTCAACATACATCTTCTATCAGGATGAGTTTTTAAAAGTCTGTGTGGTTTGAAACTTTTTTTTCTGGTAAAATTTAGAAACAGTCTCATATTCCATGATGACTGGCCACTGTGACCACTCCTTTACATAGTTGACACATTTAAGTAACGCAGAAACCCTTTGAAAAGGGTTGTTTTTGCAAGACTGTTCTGAAAAGGAGTTTGTTCTATGACAGCAATGTTCTGTAACTATGTATTACATGTGCATGCACATGCATTACATAAACATATGTACTGCACATACATACACAAATACATGCATTGTTTATATCTCTACTTCTGTTTACAAGAATTGTTGGTATTTATTTCTATTGTTTTACTCCTTCCCTTCTGACTTTATTTTTAATCTTAAGCTATAGATCCTCATCAACAAATTTAAGCTTGGTTTATAGGTCACTGTCTAAAATCTGTCAGTTTTGGTTATACTGACCCTGATGCTAAGGGTTTCATAACAGGGAACAGATCTGCTGAATGTTAATGGATGTTATTATGACTTCTTGGAACAACTGTACAGTCCATTCCAGAGATGTAATCATGACAACAAGGTGTCCAAACAGCCAATACTCCAAGGACTTATCCTCTATTACAATGCATGATGTATTTTTCTTAATGTAGGGCTTCTTTTCTTCCCTTTCTTTCTGTTTTGTGATGAATTTAATTGCAGAAGTAGCTTGTGGACAAATTTTCCCCTTGGATGTGGAAAGGATATATTGGATGTAGTAAGGATATATTGGTGATTTTGGAACACTACACTACCCCTTAGATATTGATAAAAATTTCCATCTGAAACGAAAGAGTCAATGCAGGATATGAAATGATCATGGAGAAAGAGGCCGTTTAGTCCCCAATTTCTCTTTCAGACACAAGGTATCATTCTTTTCACATTTCAAAAGAAAGCCAAAGGTATCATATGCACGCATTAGGCTCCAAAACCATTTACCTACGCCACAGTATTTCCAGGCGGCATGCCACCTTGTCTTCAGAATTTTGAAATACAATCTGTGGCTCACATCTGCTGTTACTGAGAGCTCCTTAAATAGGATAGGTTCTTCCATGAGGCGAGCACGTGTCCAGGTGTCATCAGATGGGAGCCTTTGTAAATGGGTTTTCCTATTGGCTACCATTGCAAGAAGAGGTGATACTTGGTTACCTTCTACTGCTTAATAAACAGTTCTAAGCATGGAGACTGGGGACACTGAAAGTTTGTCAGGACAGAATTATTGGCTGGGTGTTTGGTTTTGGTTTTGTTCTAGGTGGTAGCAATTGAGGTTGTGGGATGGTCAAAATGGCAAAGCTGGCTTTTTAAGCATGACCAGAATGTGATATAATCTGCTGGCTATAAACTCAGCTGAAGCCGACATCAGGGGGATCCATTTCCCCGTGTGGGCCCCTGCACAGCTGCTTAGTTAGGCTCCAAGATACAAGTGAAAGCTTGGAAATGCTACATTACTTCTGCTTCATTTTGTTGCCCTCAAATCCAAATTCCAAGGAAAGAGACATAAATTTCTTTCCCTGCTGAAAGAGAAGCAAAATCTCATTGTAAGGACTTGTGAAATGGGAGAATTGTTGCTGCCACCCTTGAAATGCATTACATGCTACCACATCCATTACGACGAAGCAGTTTATCTGCAAGTGCCTGAGAAAGACTTCCACCATTCACTTCAAAATTCTGCCTTTTCTCTTCACCCTGAGCCCAGACTTGTCAAGCTTTTTTGCCTCTCCTCCACATCTGTATTCTGTTGAGGACTGTTGAACGGCACATTATTTATTTTATGGAAAAAGTCATCTCTGTAATGGAAGGAAAGAAGCCTTGCTGGCTGAGGTAATAATAACATTCTTAGAAACCTTAGTCCATGCCAGACATTTTGAACAGATTGCTCATAGTCTCTTTGAAAACAAATCCTTTAAGAAAGGCATCATAGTTCCTCTTGCCTGTAACGTGAAGACTGCACTGACTTAAGGTGAATTGGTGATGAGTTTCCAAAAAGGTGACATAGTTTCGTTGCCAGGCCTCAGAAACACCAGGATATGTTCACCTTCAAAAATGACAAGTTTGATAGGAGTGCTCAGACACCCCCCCCAATCAATCAAAACGTCATGATGAACTACGTCAGTGCTGAAAAGATGTTCTTGTGTGATATGTAAGGTAGGGCAAATACAACGCACTGTCCAAGTCATAAACGTGTGCTAAAGGTTTACAAAAGACAGTGAAGGGCTCTTACCACATATCGTGTAGCCCATGTGCCTGTGAACATGAAGTTTGTGCAAAATGTGAGAAAGAAAGATATCATTCTTTCTTCTAATAAATAACCAGAAACATCAGAAAATACCTGAAAATCAAGATTGTGACCGCAGAAGAAGCTGGAAAAGGAAGGAAGACAGTGATGAGGACGTAGAGACTGAGACTGACTCTGATTGGTGAGGGTGGAGACACTTAGGGGGCCTGACAGCACAGACTGAGCTGCAGGGGGATCAGCAAACACTGACACCCTAAAGTAGGAGTAGGGAAAGGCTGTCCAAAACACGCAGAACTGGTACAGGAGCAACATCCTTTTCACAACATTTCAATAACAAAAACGTTCAGGTTGTCACAAAATAACTTAAGCTGCATGTGTAGGATATGTGTGGAAACACTGTGGCACGTTTGATAATCTATGTGAATTGTTTAGAAAAACCTATTACCTAAGGTCAAACTATCCAGTGCTGAGAACTGGTGAAAACTGGAGAGGTTATCTCACAGCACATTTCCATAGCCTGACCCTACCTAGGTGTAGGACTTTCTCAGCAAAAGCCTCCTTACATCTTACAAAACAGTTTGTGTACACACACACACACACACACACACACACACACACACACACACACACAGAGAGAGAGAGAGAGAGAGAGAGAGACAGACAGACAGACAGACAGACAGACAGACAAACAGACTCGTGTGTAGTGATATTCCTTCGAAAATATTTTCATATACTTCATCCCATGTTTTTGTTTGTTTGTTTGTTTGTTTTGCCTTTTCCTGGTTTGGAAATATATACTCAGAAAAGAAAATGTGTGGACTATATAACTAGTAACTAACTAAGAAAATGCGACTCTTGTACTTGACAATGTCAACAGGAAGCATAACTGTATGCCTCTGGGCCTAAAGAAGAGGAATAAAAGGATTACAAAGAGAACGTTTTAGTCTATGTCGTTCTATAGTACCCAAACAGTGACAGCCTTAGATAAGTTACAAATTTCTACCAAACCATGTTACACGGAAACGTGCGATCAGGAATTCCCAGTTAGAGTGATAGCAAATGCTCTACTCTTTAGACAAAGCTGTGTTCCCCTGGTTCTGAGTTATACAGACTTCTAGTCATTTTCTCAGTTCACCTTCAAGTACATACAATCAGGAGAGTGGTTAATGCCATTAGATTTTCTCCCTATTTTCTGTTGAACTTTGTATATAAGCAAAACATTAATACATCCTTTTAGAGAAAATCACCAAAAATTAAATTAAAAAACAACAAAAACCTTCAAGAAAATATTTCCAGGTACAGTATAAAAATTGCTATAGGACATTTCCAAAAAGAGTTAATATACTTTTTTTACATTTTAAAATTACATTTTTGTGTGTGTGTGTCTGTGTGTCTGTCTGTCTGTCTGTCTATCTGTCTGTGTGCACGGATGCGTGGAACATTTAAGTGCCATGGTGAACTTCTGGAGGTCAGAGGACAAGTTCTCTTCTAGTACAGTGTGGGTTCTAGGAATTGAATTCAGGTCATTAGACTTAGCAGTAAGTGCCTTTCTTTACCCAATGAACTTCCTTTTCAGTTCAAATAATAGTTACTATTCTTAATATGTAAAGGATTTTACAACTCAAAAGAGGCAGAGAGTGTTGCTGGTGTGGTGACTCAGCAGCGAAAGGGCTCGTTGTGAAGCCAGACAGCTTGAGTTTGAGCCCTAGAACCTATGTGAGGGCAAGAATCTACTGTGCAAATTGATCCTCTGAGTCATTCACTCACATAAACCTCTCTCTCTCTCTCTCTCTCTCTCTCTCTCTCTCTCTCTCTCTCTCCCTCTCTCTCCCCCTCTCCCTCTCCCCCTCTCCCTCTCTTTCTCTCTCTTTCTTGCTCTCTGTGTATGTACTCTCTCTGACACACACGCACACACACACACACACACACACACACACACAATAAATTCTTTAAAAGATAGTGCATTAGACCCTTTAAAAATGAACGGTATGCACATATAAACACAAATTATAATAAATGTAAAAAGCCATCAAATAATTTTAAATCAAATGATTTTTTGAGAAAAGGGGAAAGTATATGAATATTCACTTTCTAAATTACACATGTCCCTATTTTGCACATTTTTTATAAGAAAAATGTGCTTTTATCATGTCTAAGAGAGTACATCTAAGTTTCGCTGGGAAGCTTGGGAACATTTTCTGTACTAAATAGAGTTTCAGAAAGTGCTTTTTAACACATTGAGTCAATTATCCTTTCCACATTCCTTCTTGTCCTATTTTGTCTGAAATTTTTATTCCATTTCTGGCTCTGATCAATGCTCTATATTTTTCTCCAATAAATAATTGTGATATTTACAATAATATGGCAAATGAATTTTGAACTTAGATTTTTGAGTTCTTATCTAAACATCAAATGTGTGTTTTGGAATCGTTCCATCATGACCAAGTTATTGACATTCTTGCTCATCTAACTTCTGCATCCTATTGAGAATGCAAGAAACTAGGCTGAGGTCCCCTAGTTCTGAAGGACCAAGAAAAGTTAATGGAACTACCTCAGACATTGTAGGATCAAGATATAAAATGGAGCCATCATTGTCCTGCATTACGTAGTGTATTAGTGATGTTTTTAATTCTGTGATAAAACAGCATGACTAATGCAACTTATAAAAGACAGGGTTTATTTTGGCTTATGGTTCAGAGAGATAAGAGTCCATCACATCATGGTGTGGATGTATGGCAACTGGCAGGCATGAGAATAGAATAACTGAGAGCTCATATCTCAATTCCAAAACAGGAAACAGAAAAGGCAGGATGGGAATGGTGTGTGGCTTTAAAACCTCAAAGTCCACTCGCAGTGACATATTTCCTTCAGCAAGGCCATACTTCCTAAACCCACCCAAATAGTGACACCAACTGGGAACCAAGTATCCAACTTGGCTTAAGCCTGTAGAGACATTCTCATTCAAACCAGCGTACTCACATTAAGATGACATGTAGAACTGTTGCAAGGCGGTGCTATATTCAGTCAAAGGGAACATTATAACGTAAGTGGTATATATGAGAAACCACGGGACATGTCAAGGTAATAATATATGTTCTTATATATAATATTCCTATAAAATTGTTGTTTCCTCCCAAAGAAAATTCATTTAACAGGTAAGTGTCACTCCCATAAAGATGGTAGGAACATAAATCTCATAGTCAAATCCTCAAGTTGGCACTGTCTTTCTTTGGAGTACTGTTTTATTAGGTGGATAAAAATTGTTAATGGGGGAAGGTGGAGTAAAAAAGTAGTTACTGGGTAGACTCTTCACTTCCCTCATTTAAGAGTAGCTGCTTGTCCTCACAGGCCTAGCTGTTAACAGACCAATCATTCTTACCAACCCTATCCACCTATGCTTCAACGCCACAATACAATCCTCCACCCTTGGGATTTAAATCAATTCTAGTTTAAATTGATTTAGTTCAGGCTGACCTGATTTAGCAAACCCTGAGGTGTCTGGATATGTTCAATTGACAAGATTAAATTTTCTACAACAGAAAGAAAGTGGTTCTGTATGTATTCCAATATGAATTATTTGAAAACTGAAAGATTCATCTATTACGAGTTTAATATCCTGAAAATCTTTCCCTACCAAACTCAATAAAAGTTATTCATAAAAGACTAAAACTACATATAGCATTACCTAAATATTCCAACATACACTTACAAAAATGTATAAAAACTAAATATAAATGGATGTATCTAGAAAAGTATAAGAAGAATAGAATATTGATTTTATTTCATGGTGACTGAAAATAATGTATAATAAATAACAATTTACTCACTCAAAAATATTTATTGGCTATTTTTATGGGTTAAATAAAAGGAAATTCAATTTCATAGCAAAAGTCTGAGCTCGGAAGTCAAAGACAGTTCTACACCATAAATAAGCTCTAATTAAATACTTATAATAATCTTCACAACAATAGACTAAATATGGGTCCAACACACCATTAGAGTTCATATCTTTGTTACTCTACTCTAACTGAAATTATATGTTGAAGTATTATAAAAATTGTGGAGTATGTAGTTGTTCCTCACCAAACTACCCTGGGTTAATAAATAGGTTTAAAGATTTTAAAAAAAAATCATCACTTGAGATGGCTGTTCATTCCTACAGCTGTCCACAACAAGTGCACTCATTCGAACTCTCTCTCCCTGTCCCCTTTTCTCTTCCCTCCTTCCTCCCCTGAAGTAGCGCCATATATTCTGTATCTTGGTTGCTATTTTTTCAAGATTTCCCTTATTCTCTAAGTCTTTTTAAAAGAAATTAGGACAATAACTTGAGTACACACGGGCAATCTGCCGTAAGCTGGTTTGCTTAGTTGTTCTATGTCGTGTACACATTATGTCAAACTTTCTTGAGTCAGGGGTGGGCCAGTGTATGAAATGTTGAGATACATTATGATGGCGTGCTAGGCACGTGACACGTGGCACACAGAATTCTAGACATGCAGATTAAGGAATAAAAGGGAATGGTCGAGCCAAATAAGATTTGAATCCTCATTATCTGCTTAAAGAAGAGGTGTTTTTAATTTGTATTTTATTACTTAGGGAACCTCCTGCCACTCATTTATCCGATCTATGCCTAAATTATTTCAAGCCCTAGTAGCATATATTGCTCAGCACGTTTTGCTAGACATTTCTATTGACATTTCTCCGATGGATTTAAGTGACTGCACTAGCCCTTGAATATTGAAATTATTTTCTTAAGAAGTAGAAGGAAAGAAAGCAAAGTATAAAATATGTCCTGAGAAAAGGAAACATTTTAATGCTCTTGTTTTTCCAAACTTGCTTCTACCAACATCCCAGAACAATCCTGACGTCAGAGACATCATCTCCAGACATTAAGCTCCAGATCCCCCACCTGTCACAACTGTGACTCATAATACAAACATAGACCCTCTGTGTAACCTCTTTCCTAGAACTTTAAAATATAACCCACAGCTGTGTCTCCCCTTATCCATGGCCTCTGTGTATGAGAGACCCTTTCATGCAGTGGGGTAGAATCTTGGTATTCTCAAATAATTTTTTTGTAATCCTGGGCATCTTTTCAAATGAATGCTTTTTTTTTCTATATGGGGCAGTACAGTCTAAGACACAATTTATCCTCGAGCCCTCCAACATGGGTGGGGACAGGGACTTCACGCTTCCACCATCACATTCTTCACCTTCACCTTACCTATTGAACTTTATAGCTGGAGTGTAAAAAAAACATACAAAGAAAACAGTGTGGGTATATTTCAATAAGACTCCACTGAGAGAGGGGCGGGGAAGAGGTGGATTTGGCACATGTTACTTAAGACAAACTTTTAATTTAGCCAAATGTACAATACACACAAAATATGGAATCCCGAGGAATGAACATGGGTTTGCTATTTGCACAGCTGCCTATCCAAATAAGCAGTATTCAGATACATATTTGTTGAGCTGTAAGGATTTTTGTCTTCAACTCTGTGTCCTTCGCTTGCCAATTTACACTTACTGTGGCTGTTTACCAACTCCTGGATGAAATTGATACTAATATTCCTTAGGGACCTATAAATCTTTACAATTATCTCTTGAAAGTTGGAATCATAAACAATTTGCAAGAGTGAAAGATTTCAGGACACCAAATGAAACAGAAAAATGAAATTAAAGTTTTCATTTTCTAATGCTTGGAAGGCCTCCTATAATTCTTTCGATACTGACAGCACTTTTAAAATATTCTAAATCAACTGTCTGTTTCTGCTGATTCTACAAAATCCAAACATTTATAAACTTGAGGTTCATTTTCTCGTTGGCAGTAAATTTGACTCCTTTTGGTCCACTAAGGTGGAAAAATGCGTCACTGTCAAAATAGGGTCTTGAGTTTTGAGTCTCAGATCAAACAAAACCAACAGAAAATATGGATAATAATGTTTTAAGACAGGGACGCCTCCCTTTGACTTTTAAGTTAATTGCTGGCATACGCATGTACAGAATGTGGGTTTCACTTGTTTGCCTTTCATTTTTCTCAGAATTTACTCTAACAATAGTGCAGTGGGAAGTTTTCTCTCCACATAACCTCTTTTAAAGCCGATCTTGTTTGGTCCTCAGATATTATTTGATGGGTACACAGTTCTCTTTGATGTGTTCGACCCCATTTTCTGGAGGTAGGCATACATTCTTGGGTTTGGATTTTCATGTACTATGTGGGGGATCTCCTTCTGTTTTCTTTATGTCTCATCCATGGAGGAACCTATGAAGATATTATTTTCAGGTAGTGATTGGACGCGTTGATGCCAGTGACTCTACTAGGCTTTTGAATCAATCACCCTAAATACATAGTATAGTATTTTACAACAAAATTCCAACCACTGTCTCTTTACCAGGCTTCTTCTGATAACCTAGTTGCTTTTGTTTTTGTTTGTTTGTTTTTACCAGGCTTTATTTATCCAAAAGAATACTGTAAAGTATAGTGACCCGCTATGGCCTGCTTATGTAGCAGGTCCCCTTTCCGTCGAGGCCAGAGATCCAGTACATTTTGAATAGGCTTGGGTCATTTTCCAGCTCATTTCCCTCTTCTTGTATCTTTCTGAAGTTCTGCCACCTCATGACTCATACTTATGCCATCAATTTCTCAGTTTTCTTCCAAAAATATCTTCCCTTGTTTTCTCTGGGATGTTTGACGTCTGTTTTTATCCCTAAGCTCCTAATGAATCTCCTGGACACAGCTGAGATTTTGCTCAATAAATCCAAGTGCTTCTCATCACTGCCACTATAGAATTCTTGCTGGTTCTTAGTTGGAGAAGCAGAACACAGATCACGTAGAGCTTTTTTTTTTTTTATCTTTAGTCCTACAACTGGATAGAAATCAATTGCTAGTATATATCTTTGTTTTCAGCTTATATCCTTATTTCCAAAGACGTGGTAGGGGAGGACTTACTGTAGTTCTTAGGGACTTGCTTTTTCCATACTCCTGATCTTTGCTGTTAAAAGTAATAGCTGATGTTCACATAGTCCTGGTTTCACTAAGTTGTTGAGAAAATGGTTACATTTGAAGCTGGACAGATAGCTCAGTTGGTCGAATGCTTGCCAGGCAAGCATGGGGATCTGGGGTTTAATCCCCAGAACCCACATTTTAAAGCAGAGCATGGTGGTATGCTCTTGAAATTTCATCCACAGAGAGATAAAGCAGAGACAAGCCCCTGGGGCTCTGACCAGTCATCCTAGTCTGCTGGATGATTTCTGGACCAGTAAAAGACCCTATCTCAAGGAAAAGGTGGAAGGCACTCCAAAAATAACATCCAAGATAAGGCTACCCTCTGGTCTCCACACATAAGGTAAACATCACACACATATATGCAGTTAAGCAACACATACACACATGTAAACACACACACACATACATATAGAAGATGGTCATATTTTCCTACTCATCAGAGACAGAGTTTGGATAAGTATTAGTAAGCTTTCCAGGAAGGTTTTTCTAATTGCCATTCTCTGTTCTCTCCCAAGTCCTTCATCATGTACTCCTTGTCATCCTGTATGTTATTTTTCCTCTTGCATAGGCCCCTTCTCTTACAGGAAAGCCGGACATTTTGACGAGACTGATTTAATGCAGCTGTTGTGCAAAAGCTGCTAAAGAATGTCAGTGTTGAATGTCAGAAGGCTGGTTTTTATTACCAAGCTACATACATAACAGCCAGCAGAAACCCTCCCCCATCCTTGACCCTTTCTTCCAGAGAACAGACCCGTTTTTCTCTTCACATTTTCCACTTTCAATGTCTGTGGTTAGTAAGTCTCTGTGGGATCTTGGGCTACTTTTCAAGGACTCTTTATCCAGGCAGCCTCACATTGGAAAATCTTACTTGAAATTTCCCACACCACTTGAATCCTGAGGAGACCATGTGCATTGCTCCGGCACCTGATTTGCGTAGTCTAGAGGATTTGCACTTCCATGTCTCTTCTTGCATTTTTGGAAGCAATATGAATTTCTGAAAATGTCTTTCAGTACACTTTACATTCTCACCATGGTGTAGCGTCACTCTTTAAATATGTCACGTATAATTTATCTGAAAACACACTGTCATCTAGATTGAATGGAACCAGAAAGCAACTTGCAGTATGCTGTATGTATTGGACATTGTTGTATTTGTATTACACGGAATTGTTATTTCATAACTTTAATGATTTCCGATGACAATATATCATCACTTTTGAAATTTTGATTATACAAATGGCATCTTTCATTGTAGGAAATTTAGGAAACAAGTTTAAAACAGTAAATATTATATTTTATATATGATATACTAAAATCTAATGTAATAAATCAAATATAATAATATATAACATAATTTAAAACATGTTTCACAACCAGGCATGGTGGTGCATGCCTTTAATCCTAGCACTCAGGAGGCAGAGATTACCCTGGGCTACAGAGTAAATTCTAGAACAACCAAGACTACAAAAAGAAACCTGTCTTGAAAAACCAAACCAAAACAAAACTATTTATTTCACTAATCTTATTTTACACATTTCTTCATGGAAGTTTAGATATTTCATTATTTCAAAGCACTGTACTGTATCCTTTGTCAAATCATTCATGGTTCTGGAAGTCAATTTTTCATCTTTGTCTTTCTGATAACCATGAAAAGTAATTTTATTTTTGATTCATGTTTTTTATTATTAATGTCATTGTACAGCTTTTATTGACTTTTTTCTCTAAATGTTTTTCTCGAAGTGCAGTGTGCCTATGGAATGAGATTGTATGCAGCTGTTAAGAGAACTGAGAAGTAGCTGGGGAAGGTGGCTGACGACTACTGTATAGAAGTGTGCTTTGTAGATTATGTACTTAAAATGCAAATGTTGGGAGACTTGGCCCTTTAAAGTGCTTGGCTACATTAAATGCCTGGTGATAATGACTTTTTAAACAAATAGGAATAAGTATGTAGTCGGTACTGTAGACTGGAAAGCCATGTGTTTCATCTAGTTCTTCTCATGACAGAAACTGAACTCTTGGACACAAAGTCAGAGATAAGTTAGTATGAATTTCCCTTCCAATGTTTCCCAGAATGGAGTCCCGATCGCCAAGAGGATGTGGTGGCATCTTTTGCTGATGGTGGATGGTAGTCACACAAGAAGAGTACTTGACAAGACTTGAGGTAGAGATTAGGTCCAAGGCTTCACTTGAGAATGGTTCTCTTTGCTCTGAGAAGCTCACAAAAGCATGTGTCCTTAACAAGTTTGTTTCTAGAAGAAGTTCTTCTGAAGACAGTAACACTGGAAAGCCTTGCAAAAAATCTCTACACTTGAAAACGAACTCGCTGCCTTCAAAGAGTAAATTGCCAACATTGTGAAAGAAGCAATAAGAGTCAGAGGACGGGCAATGTGGGTTCTACCACATTTATTACCTTAGTGTCACCTCCCCCACCCCTGTGTCCCCTCTATTGAGGTACTATCAAAATATGTTTTCTATTTATCTGATTAAAAAGTGAAGGCACCAAAATCCCAGATATGATAGAGATTACTCATGATATCACGTAAAGGCTTCATCAGCCAAGAGGCCAGAGCAACTGTAAAGCACAGGCCAGTGGATGCTGCTGCCCTTGTAGCAGAGGCGGTGAATAAGACGCTTGTTTATCAGTATCCAAGCAACCAGTTATTTAAGTAAAATAGTTAACTGGAAATGCTTTGAGCGGGGCTTACATAAGTTCTCACACCGTTTTGGAGCAGCGTTTACATAGGAAGCATAGGATGCTCACTGCTGAATCTCAGTATTGCTTTCTTTTGCATGGGAAGTGGAGGCAAAGAAGGCTGCCTACACCTCATTGCCACCTAAAGCTGAAGAAGCGAATGCATTTGTCAAGTAGTGACAAATCAAATTATTGAATTAATTTAAGTAGAAGCCAGAATGTATCATCTTTCTTCAGCCTAATAAATGGTCTAATAAAGATGACTGGTTGCTAAGTGAACACTACTTCCGGTAATGTCAGCATAATGGAGTTTAATTTTTTTAATATTGTTTAAAAATATTCTTTATAGTGAAATATTACTAAATAGAAGGATAGAAGGATAAATTTCCTGTAAGTTATTTATCATTAGTCAGAATGATGGATTACATTATGCAGTATAAAAATTCCGGTATAATGGAGTACGTGTATGACGATGTCGTAAAACTCATTACTCTGCATGCTAACTTTAAAATCAATTTTAAAGACAGGATACTGGGGAGAAAACTCAGTCAGCAGAGTCCTTCTTCTAAGCTTGAGGACTTGAGGTCAGTCACCTACAATCCACAAAAAAGACCCAGATGTTATGCTGCACATTTTAAATCTCAGTTCTGAGGAGGTAGATTCAGACAGGAAAAAAAATTCTAGGGCTCAGAAGAACATCATGTAAAAATCACTTTTAATTCCTTAACAAATTTTCATGATTTTCTGTTTCTGATATATTGCACTCTAGTTAATGACAAATCCCTGGGGCTCGCTGGCCAGGGAGCCTAACCTACTTGGAAAGCTCCTGGCTGGTGAATTACTTAAACCACTTTGGCTCCTGGTGGGTCGCCCATGTGCTGCACCTTCCCAAGAGCTCTCTGGATTCACAAATCACACACACACACACACACACACATACACACACACACACACACACACACACGCACGCACACACACACTCACACACTCACACACACACATACAACACACACACACTACGCACCACACACACACACACACACACACACACACACACACACACACACACACACTAGCTCAAGGACTGAGTACGTCTAAACCTTCCCGTGGCTAGCACACAGTTTTCTCCAGTATACCTGGCTTAACACCTTCTAAATCTATATTTTATCTTTGCTTCCCTTCTAGGCAGCCCCCGGAAGGGCCACATTCCCTTTCCAACTACATTGTAGGGTGCTTTCTCTCCTGGAGCTCTAAAATCTAATCCTTCTCTCTCTGAGACATGCCAATTCTCTTCTCCTTCCCTCTGTCTCAGTCCCTTGCCTGCACAATGTAAAAGTTCTGTCCATCTCCTTGCCCGCCCATTGGCTGTATGTCAATTCTTTATTAGCAATTGAAGGCAGCTTGGGGCAGGGACCCTCGGGTCTGGAAGTGCGGCTTTCGGGAGTAGAAGTAAGACAAAGCATTAGAGCCAATTCCCTACACCAGGACCAGTGAGAAACCCTGTCTCAAAAAACAAGGTGGAAGGAGATGGAAGATTGGTACCCCAAGTTCTTCAGGCATATGCGCCTGCATATATGCACAGAGTTGTGCAAACACAAGAACATGCATACACATGTGGGCATTCACACATGAAAAAAGAATAAAACACTGAGGTAAGCTAAGAGCACTGGCTGCTCTTCAAGGTTCTGAGTTCAATTCCCAGCACCCACATAGTGGCTCACAACAATTTATATCTGTAGTTCCATGGGATCTGATACCTTCTTGTGACATGCAAATGTACATACAGACAAAACACCCACAAATATCAACTACATAAGTAAATAGACGTTCTTTTAAAAAGAAATACCTCTTGTTCTTATAATCATCTTTCCAGAGGACGTTGTAGAAAATTTTTATGCTTTAAATATATTAAGCCTCTGCCTTTATTATGTGATGTAAATGTTTTAATGTTGTATTAGCTTGTGTTAGTTATGCCTAATAATTATTTTCATGATGACATGTTCGTAATTATACGTAATGGATTTTAGTTATTTTTTTCCTACATTACTCTCCTAGCTCCCTTCCCGCTCCCATTATTCTCTTTCCTCTTCTCTACTAGATCCATTCAACTTCCATGTCTTTACCTGTGACTCAATGAGTCTCATTAGTGTTTACCTGAGCATAGGTTACAACTTGTTTCCTGGAGTATGGATACCTTACCAATGTTTAGACCACCAAAGAAAGGGTCTCTGCTGCCCTCCTCAACCTCTTCCTCCCCCATCAAACATCAATTCTATACAACTCCTAAGGAGAGGTTGGGGCCCCATGTGGCCCTCTGCCTTCCACAGACAGGGTGTTGACAGGCCCAATCTTTTTTCCATTTTATTTCTTTTATTTCCTTCACAATTTCATCCACATATATAGTGTATCTATTTTCAATCCCATTACCTTTCCCCACACCCCTACCATTCCCACATAACCCTTCTGTCTTCTCAAATATTCATCTTTTTTTATTATTATTATTAACTTGAGTATTTCTTATATACATTTCGAGTGTTATTCCCTTTCCCAGTTTCCGGGCAAACATCCCCCTCCCCCCTCCCCTTTCTTATCGGTGTTCCCCTCCCCACCCTCCCCCCATTGTCCCCCTCCCCCCAACAGTCTAGTTCACTGGGGGTTCAGTCTTAGCAGGACCCAGGGCTTCCCCTTCCACTGGTGCTCTTACTAGGCTATTCATTGCTACCTATGGGGTCAGAGTCCAGGGTCAGTCCATGTATAGTCTTTAGGTAGTGGCTTAGTCCCTGGAAGCTCTGGTTGCTTGGCATTGTTGTACATATGGGGTCTCGAGCCCCTTCAAGCTCTTCCAGTTCTTTCTCTGATTCCTTCAACGGGGGTCCTATTCTCAGTTCAGTGGTTTGCTGCTGGTATTCGCCTCTGTATTTGCTGTATTCTGGCTGTGTCTCTCAGGAGCGATCTACATCCGGCTCCTGTCGGTCTGCACTTCTTTGCTTCATCCATCTTGTCTAATTGGATGGCTGTATATGCATGGGCCACATGTGGGGCAGACTCTGAATGGGTGTTCCTTCAGTCTCTGTTTTAATCTTTGCCTCTCTCTTCCCTGCCAAGGGTATTCTTGTTCCCCTTTTAAAGAAGGAGTGAACCATTCACATTTTGATCATCTGTCTTGAGTTTCATTTGTTCTAGGCATTTAGGGTAATTCAAGCATTTGGGCTAATAGCCACTTATCAGTGAGTGCATACCATGTATGTCTTTCTGTGTTTGGGTTAGCTCACTCAGGATGATATTTTCCAGTTCCAGCCATTTGCCTACGAATTTCATAAAGTCGTTGTTTTTGATAGCTGAGTAATATTCCATTGTGTAGATGTACCACATTTTCTGTATCCATTCCTCTGTTGAAGGGCATCTGGGTTCTTTCCAGCTTCTGGCTATTATAAATAAGGCTGCAATGAACATAGTGGAGCACGTGTCTTTTTTATATGTTGGGGCATCTTTTGGCAAAGGACACTGTGGTTAGGACAAAACCGCAACCAACAGATTGGGAAAAGATCTTTACCAATCCTACAACAGATAGAGGCCTTATATCCAAAATATACAAAGAACTCAAGAAGTTAGACCACAGGGAGACAAATAACCCTATTAAAAAATGGGGCTCAGAGCTAAACAAAGAATTCACAGCTGAGGAATGCCATGGCGGAGAAACACCTAAAGAAATGTTCAACATCTTTAGTCATAAGGGAAATGCAAATCAAAACAACCCTGAGATTTCACCTCACGCCAGTGAGAATGGCTAAGATCAAAAACTCAGTGGACAACAGATGCTGGCGAGGATGTGGAGAAAGAGGAACACTCCTCCATTGTTGGTGGGATTGCAAACTGGTACAACCATTCTGGAAATCAGTCTGGAGGATCCTCAGAAAATTGGACATTGAACTGCCTGAGGATCCAGCTATACCTCTCTTGGGCATATACCCAAAAGATGCCTCAAATATTCATCTTATTACGGCTATATCTTTTTGTTTTGCTTTGGGATTTGACAACCATTGGGTTTGCTTGAATAAACATGGGAGAGATATTATTTACTAGAGCAAAGGCAATGGGCCAGTGTCTGTACCACTGGAAAAAATGACTATCCCTCCCCCCAGTAATCACTAGCTATCAACAGCTCCTACAGAAGGGTGGCGTCATGAGCCCCGCCTCTATCCGTGATAAAATGTCTGCAAAGCCCATCTTGAGCAGATTCAGGGCAGGTAATTGCAACTGCTTATGGTCATGACTGTAATGGCCACAATATGACTGGAAGTTAATATTCCACAATATTCTGTCCCCCTCCGTCTGGCATTTACATTCTTTTCTCTTGTTTTCTTTGTTGTTCCCTATGATGTGGAGAGACTGATACAGATATTGCATGGCTTGGGATTCAATCGTTAGTCCTTTGGTCAATTATGAATCTCCGTAGTAGCTTCCGCACAGTGCAAAAAGACGTTTCTCTGACCAAAGCTGACAGCAACAGAGCTATTTGGCACAGACGTAAATATTCAGAAAGAAATTTAATAAACACATTGTGTCTGATTAGTAAACAACAGCAGGAGCTTCCCTGCTGGGGCCTATGACCTCATCAGTTGCAGGCTTTATACTGCAGGATATGAATGAAGTTCTTCCTATGGAAATGGTCTCAGATACCACCAGAACACAGTTGTTTCTACCCATAATAGCAGATTTATTGCCATAGCACCAGCAGACTCAACTTGCCTGAGTGGCCAGTCTTAAACACAGGGTCTGTAGCCGAATAAGACTCTTGTTGATAATTCTCTCCCAGAACCCTGCATGGCACCTACTGGAAATTTGAGGACTAGCCCACAGGGACGATAACTCCTGCTCGGATCCACTGTACTTTCTCTATAGTTGACAACCAAAGTTTCTTCAGTAAATACAGTCTTACTGCATTTTTCTGGTAGGTTACTAATAGCAATGGCAATTGTCTGTATTGTTTTGGAGACTTCCAGGGCCTCCTTAATTGAAAACTAGAAGTAAGACAATCCATGTCCAGCAACTAGGACTTCCATTTAGTAACCTAAGCCTTCGAAAAGTAGTGCTCTCCACCCATTTAAGATACCTCCGTTCTCATTTTCTCTTTAATTTCATTTGGTAGTAGTTTATGAAGTATTAGGTTTCCTTGTGGTTTTTTCATACATTAGTCTTGGCTCACACTCTCTTTTCTCCCACAGTTCCCTGCACCCTTTCCCATCTTCATCTTTTCACCCACAGTGTTCCTCCTTCCCCCTTTGTATCACATGCCTCCTACTATGCTCCCTCATTGTCCCTTTCTGGTTTCTTTGGCTCTATGTGAGTTCATTCCCACCTCCACTGCACATCATGGCCTCTTAACCTCTGGAAACATAAGCCCCAAATAAATCATTCTCTCCATAGGCTGCCTTTGCCATGGTGCTTTATCTCAGCAATAGAAAAGCAACTATTGAGGTTGGGGATTTAGCTCAGTGGTAGAGCGCTTGCCTAGGAAGCGCAAGGCCCTGGGTTCAGTCCCCAGCTCCGAAAAAAAAAAAAAGAACCAAAAAAAAAAAAGAAAAGAAAAGCAACTATTCTCAAAGATTTAGTTTCTTCATATACAAAAGTAAATATAATAAAGATCAAACCCCCTCAGAATTGTCCTGACTTTTATGAGACAATGGATGTAAAAGGACATCCCAACAGCACTGCAGCCACTCACTAAAGGAAAGATAAATTTGGATAACTATGAATGAGAGAATGTTTGAGATTTATAATCACATATTTCTACAAAACTAAAAATTACTATTTGTAGCATTAACCTTTTTAAGATTTATTTATTTATTTTATGTATAAGTGCTTTGTCTGCATGTATACCTGCATGCCAGAGGGGGATACCAGATCACGTATGGATGGTTATGAGTCAACATGTGGTTGCTGGGGATTGAACTCGGGACCTTTGCAAGAGCAAACAGTGGTCTTAACTACTGAGCCATCTCTCCAGCCCACATCAATATATTTTAATTCTAGATCTGTGAATTTGTTTCCAAGATGCTCATACAACATACATGAATAATTACTATGACAGTTTTTAACAGCAAGATTTTATAAACAGTATTACAGGATAACTCCATAAACTGAAATAAACTATTGCTATAAAAAAGCATTTAAAGAGAAACAAAGAACTATAGGCTAAGTGGAACACAGTCTAATACATTAAGGAAAAATATACTGTAATAATCCATTTTTCCTCTAAAAATAGCATACTGTATGTTTGTTTTGCCATAGGAAAAATTTGAAAGAATGAATATACATATTGACAAGTCTGCTGTTTAGGGGATAGAATTATAGGGATATTCCATCTCTATTTAGTGGTTTAAGTGAAAAATGGTCCCCATAGGCTGAGGCATTTAAATCCTTGGTTCCAGTTGCTGGCAGTTTGGACAGGTTTAGGAGGTACAATTTGGCTGAAGATAGGCTTGGAAAGTTATAACCTTGCCATATCCTGAGTTCTCTCTCTGTATCTGTCTCTGTCTCTCTGTCTCTCTGTGTGTGTCTCTGTTTGCCTCTCTCTCTCTCTCTCTCTCTCTCTCTCTCTCTCTCTCTCTCTCTCTCTCTCTGTCTCCTCTTCCTCCTTTAAGTTGCTTCTAACCGTGGTATTTTATCACAGCAACAACAGAAAAATAACTCATCCAGAAGTATTGCGCATTTCTAAAGCACGCATAATTTTCAAGTGTTATTACCTGTTTTAATTTTAGATAGATCTCATACTTGATTAATAAGCAAGCTATTATTTCTCCCCATGCACTCACTCCTCTCCTTTTACAAAAGCATTGTCAGGCCTGGCACATACGTGGCTCAGTAGATGAAGGTACTGCTGCCTAAAGACTTGGGTTTGACGCCCTAGGACTCACATGGTGGAAGGAGATAGTCAGCGCTTTCATCTCGTCTTCTGGTCTGCGTGTGTTTCTTCCACACAGTAGAAATCAATATAATGCGAGTATTTCTACAGACTTACTTAAATGTTGACAACATAAAATGAGTCATATGCTGGAGCATACTATTTAGACATGCTGAAAGAAATGCAAATGAATTATTGTTCAATATGTTGAATTTGTAAGCTTCATTAAGCTATAAGTAAATTCGTTTAACATCTACATTACAAAGAGTTGGATTTATTTGTTTTTCTGGGAAAATAATATTTCTTACATCGTGTTTTTCCTGAGAGTTGAATTGAACAATCGATAGTATTTAGATTTTAAGTAAATATATTTAAATTTGTCATCCATAGACAAAGATATGACATTTAGAGAGTTAGAAGGTAGCTAAATGCTAGGAAGAAATAACAAGTACAAAGAGAAAGCAGTACTATTTGATTCAGCCATAATTAGGTCATTTATGAGCTTGGTGTTAGTAATTTTGTAGGACAGCTGGTGATAGAAAGCAGATGGCCGTGAAGGGCAGGCGAGCAGGTGGAATTAGAGATTACATGCAAATCTTGCTAGTGGTATGTCTGAAAAGAGAGGACAAGGAACAGGACAACAGCTGGAGGAGAGTGTGAGGTAAAAGGAGAGCTTGTTTATTTCATTGGGTTTTTGCCTTTTTAATGAGAACAAATTTTTTATATTAATGAGAACATATTATTCATATTAAGATCCAATATGAAAAGAGTTGAATCTACATGGGGGAAAAGATAATCTATGGAATAAGGACATAGAGGAGATACGAGAGATGGATCCAAACTAAAGATGAAGAGTCTTTAGTTAGACAAGGTGACAGTTTGAAGAAGAGTGGAGAAAGTCTGATTTGGTCACTTTAATAACTAGCATTTAAAAAGACAATAGGAAAACACAGAAGAAACATTAGGTGCTACGAAATTTTGAGACCAAATCTGAGGCTATGCAATATTTTAAGGCACATTCGTAAACAAGAGTAGAGTAAATTTGGTTGATTTATTAGTGGATAGCGGAGAGTAGATAGTGATTTATTAGTTTTTAGCAGATTTTTTTTTTTAAAATAAGAACAAAAAAGGCAAGGTATTTGAAGAAATCAGCTTACTAATGTAAGTGTTGACGTAAGCATACAACAGACCATAGCAACTTTTATGTTTTAAAAGTAATCAAAGTGTGCCTACAGAATAGAAGAAAATATTCAACTATACATGTGGTAGGATGTTAATATTTAGCAGTTATAAAAAGAGCTACAAATATTAAATTCAAAAACAATTCTATGAATAAATGGACACATTAATAAACAGTTTTCAAAGGAATAAACATACATTGTCAATAAATATTTGAAAATGTGTCCAACATCCTTTTGATATTTCATTTTACCCCAAGTGGCTATCAAGATAAACAGTAAAGAGGGTATCTTGTCACTGCTAGGAAGACTATAAACTGGAGTAGCCCACTATAAATGTTAGGATGAGATTACACTGACAATCAGGGAGCCTGTATGGGTCTGACCTGGGTCCTCCCTCTGCATATATGTTATGGTTGTGGAGCTTGGTGCTCTTGTGAGACTCCTAACAGTGGGAGCGGGGGCTGTCTCTGACTCTTCTGCCTGCTTTTGGATCCCTTTTCCTCTTACTGGGTCCTTTGATCAGCCTTAAGAAAGGAGCCTAGTCTTGTTGCAACTTAATAGGTCATATTTCATCGATGCCTCTGAAAGTCCTGCCCTTTTCTGAAGGGAAGTGGAGGAGCAGTGGATGGAGAGGAGAGGACTGGAAGGAGAGGAGGAGGGAACACTGCAGCCCGAGTGTAATATATAAGAGAAAAAATAAATAAATTTAAATTGTTATTTAATTAAAACAAAACTAAAAACAGAATAACCATATAATCCAGCTCTACCATGTCCAGGCAGCATGCCAAAAAGATTAAGTTAATATGCCACAGAACTAGTTTAGATGCCCACCAATAGCTAAAAGAATGTGCCCTCACAGAATTGAGTTACATTCGTCAGTGAAGAAAAGTGAAATCATAACATTTGTACCGGGAAATATGCATGAAGATAGAGATCATTATGTTTAATGAAATAAGCCAAACTTAGGCATATATGGAACCTAGATGTGAACACACACGCACACACACCACATATGGTAGTTAGCTTTAATTGTCAACTTGACACAACATATAATCACCTGGAAAGAGAGTCACAATGAAAGATTGTTTCCATTGGGTTGGCCTGTAGGGGCTTATCTTTTATTGTCATGGAAAGATTCAGCCACTTTGGTAACATAATTCCCTAGGCAGAGAGTCCTGACCTATGTAACAGTGGAATGGGATGAAGCTAAGCACAAGCTATCAAGCAAATGAACACGCATGAACCTGTTTCTCTCTGCTCTTGACTCTGCATGTGACGTGACTAGCAGCTTTAAGTTCCTGCCACTGGGATTTCCCTATAATAAAGACTGTAACTAGGAACTAAGCTCAAATAATCCCCTTCTCTCCGGAGTTGTTTGTTGTCAGAGTATTTTATCATAACAACAGAATCGAAGCTAGAAATATCTACGTGTATATATAAACACATGACTCGGACATGAAAACATGAAAGTGGAAAGAGGATTATAAGGGAAAGAAAGAGGTCCAAAGGGAAGGTCTAATAGAATATACGTGTTATGAAAACAGAGGGAGAACTACTCAGGGATTAAAAAGGCAACCAGCGGTTGGAGAGATGGCTCAGCCATTAAGAGCACTGGCTGTTCTTCCAAAGGTCCTGCGTTAAATTCCCAGCAACCATATGGTGGCTCACAATCATCTGTAATGGAATCTGATGCCCTTTTCTGGTCTGTGTGAAAACAGCTACAGTGCACCAACATTAAATAAATAAATCTTTTAAAAAAAGGCAATCAGCAAGAGGGGGAAAACAGACAGGAGGTCATCAGCAGTTAGAGGAGAGTAAGAACAAAATGTAATTTGATATATGCACTGAAACGTCACAATGAAACCCATTTCTCTGCATGTTAATAAAAATGGGGTTCAGTTTAATTTATTTCGCCTGTATGAATATTTTGCCTACATGTATGTATGTGCAATATGAGTGTGCCTGGTACCATGAGAGTTCAGAAGAGGGCATCAAAAGCCCTGGAACTGGAGTTAAAAATTATTCTGAGTCACCATGTGGGTTCTGTGACCAGACCCTGGGTCCTCTGAAGGAGCAACAAGTGCACTCTTGATTGCTGAGCTATTTCTCTAGCCAGCCCCCCCTATTCAATTATTTTTTAAAAAATATGAAAGCAGTAATTTTAAAGGTGAAAAGGTTTTTTAAAAGGCGACGATTAAGTGAAATATTGTCCTATGAATCAAAAAGTAAAGCAAGCCTAAATTCTAAGCATGTCTGAAATTGAACTTCTGTGTGAAAATATGGATAGTAATAGAATTTAAATGACACTTTCTATGCTGTCATAATAAAATAGCAATTACCTTTTGAAAATCAATCAAACTGTTTAAAAAAAACAGTGAGGAGGCCTTTAAAGTGATTTGGTTATGAAAGGTTGTTCCTTCACACTAAGGCAAATGTAACAAGCCTGAGAGGAACAAGTGGCTTCATGAGATAGAATCAGTGAGTCTGGGAAGAGCTGGATATGAAGGTGACTGTGAGATAGGAGTCATAATTTCTGGCTTATAAAAATAGATGACACTGCCAGCTCTTTGCTAAGATAAGGAAGGTGGGGGACACGTTGAAGGACAAGAGAAAGCAGAAATGATGAATTTGGTTTGGGAAGAGCTTGAGTTTGAGCCGATGTTACGGCATAAAATAATCCATTTCATTTCAGGTCTGAACTGCAGAGCAGTCTCAAAGCTTGAGGCATTAAAAAATAAGGTGTTTGGTTTTAAAGCACATGCCTTCTTTCAGCCAAGAATTAATGAAAACTCACTTAGAAATTGACCCGACAAAATCATAATAATTCTACTTGCAAATTAATCTTAAGAAAATAGTACAGGATGGGCGTGTGTGCATGTGCGATTGTGTGTGTGTGTGTGTGTGTGTGTGTGTGTGTGTGTGTGTGTGTGTGTAAAATTTAAACCTTCATCTGTCTAAATCCATAACTTTCATATTTTGACATGGACTTGAATTTAGGAAAAGACTGATCACTACACACTACAAACAACAAATGTAAAAGAAAGGTTATAGGAAGTTGCAAATATGACAAAACCACAATCATCTACGTCTCTCTCTATCCTTCCTTCCCTCCATCCTTCTCCTTACCTCTCTCCCCTCCTTTCTTGCCTCCTTGCCTTCCCCGGTGATCATGACATGAGTTTTTCCTTGCTATGCTCTGTATATCATGATGAGATGAAATATCTGAAGGAATGAGCCTAAATAAATTTTTCCTCCATTAAATTGACTATTTAGCTATTTTTTTTCAGTGACAAAAGTCTGCCTAACACAGAAGAGATTCATAAGACTAGATGTCTGAGGAGTATAGGGCTTCCTTGCCCTCCCCAGCTGATCCACCATCTGGAACACTCCAACTGATCAGCTATTGGAAAGCTCACTAAAGCCTGTCATTGTTTTCGATGGTGGAGTCACTTAATATTTATAATTGATTAAAAATAGACCCTTGGAATCAGTTCAAACTTCATCTCTTCTCCTGTCCTACCATTTGAAAAATGTGGCTCAATGTTCTATCTCTGGTCTTTCTAGTAACCAGGCCTCATCCTTGAGCCACATAAAAGACCTCAGACACATGTCATCTAGCCAATATACAAGAAATACTTAGAAACACTCTGAGGATTCCAAGGGTTCTGACCAAAATAGGTTTTACAATATTGAAGTTCAAAAATGTTTTAAAGATGTTGATGATATATAGTGATTCAAAGGGAGTGGAAAACCTGTCATTCTCCTAAACCCTCTGGGTGGGTACACATGGCCTCACCTTTTCAAGGCAAACTTGGTGACATGTATTACATCTACAAATTTATGATACAAAAATGATGGCTGAATGGATATATTGAAATAAAATACACAGCCAAATGTGTTTATTAATATGTTCATTTTTTCATGATTTCTACAAGTAAACTATTTTAGGAGAGCCTAAGATGAATTCATTGTCAGTTGGTTACATGAAAAAGTACACTTTGATGAGGTATAGTTCAGTGTCTTAGTTAGGGTTTCATTGCTGTGAAGAGACACCATGACCATGGCAACTCTTATAAAGGACAACATTTAACAGGTCAAAGACTTAGTCCATTATAGTCATGGCAGGAAGCACAGTGACATGCACACAGACATGGTGCTGGAGAAGTAACTGAAAGTTCTACATCTGAATCAGAAGGCAATAGAAAGAGAGAAAGATACACTTGAGCTTCTGAATCCTCAAAGCTCATCTGCAGTGACACACTTCCTCCAGCAAGGCCACAACTATTCCAATAAAGCCACAGCTCCTAATAATACTGCTCCCTATGAAACTATGATGCCAGATTCTTTCAAGCCATCACATTCAGAAATCTAATTCTTGCCTGGGATCTTAGTTAGGGTTCCTACTACTGTGAAAAGACACTGTGATCATAAACAACTTGGGGAGGAAAGAGTTTGTGCTAGCTTTCAGCTCTCAGGTCATACTCCATCACGGTAAGAAGTGAGGGCAGGAACTCAGAGCAGGAACCTGGAGGCAGAAACTAATACAGGGGACATGAGAGGAGTTGCTTCTCTGCTTGCCCCCCATGGCTTTCTCGGCTGCCTTCTTATATCATACAGAGCTGCCTGCTCATGGGTAGCACGAGCCACCTATGGTCTGGGCCATCTCACATCAATCATCAATCAAGAGAATACACCACAGGTTTGCCCACCAAAAAGTCTAGTGGGATCAATTTCTCAATTGAAGTTTCCACTCAAATGACTCTAGCTTGTTTCAAGTTGACATAGAACTAACCAGTATAACTGGAATGAATGCGTTTCTAGGATCAATTTTCCACACCAAAAATGAATATTCGTTCACTCAACATAATTCTCCATCTACTTTAAAGGAAACTGGATAGAGCTATATGGATACTACCATAGAAAACCATTAGTGTTTGGCTTCTTGATGGCTTGTTTTGTTCGTTGGTTGGTTAGGTTTGGTATTGTTTGGTTTTTAAACAACAGGACCTCACCATAGAGCCCTGGTTGGCCTGGATCTCAACCAGGTTGAACTAAAAAGTGTGGTGATACATTTGCCTCTGACAAACAAGAGCTACAATTCTAGACATCAGCGATTATACCTTGTTGCTTTATTGCTCAGTACAAGTTGTTGAATTATATACCTGATGTGAACCCATATTTTGCAACAACAAAAAAAAAAATCCTGGAAGAACAGATACCATTAACTCTCTTCTCAGGACACAGGGGAACATGAAGTTTTTACTTTCCAATTTAAATAATTTTGTGTAATTTGAATATTGACAAAAAGCATGTGTAACTTGTAACCAGAAAAAAACTGGGTAACATTTCAAAATTGGACATCTTATTAAATATCGAGTGATTCATAAAGTGATATGCTATATTTGTTGACTCACATTCACAATTCATTTCTGAATAACAATAGTGGTATTCAACTATCATAAGCACAGGGTAGAACTAAGAAAACATATGCTAAGGAAGATGTTTTGCTGTGGTGAGTTTAAAATTATTTTGAAATTAAAACATAATTTGCAGTTTCCTTCCTGCAACTTTCCCCATGTACCTCTACTTGCTCTCTCTCAAATGCATGGCCTGTTTCTTTAGTTGCTGTTTTACACACACACACACACACACACACACACACACACACACACACACTCATATACTTATCTACTGTTTAGTGCATTTAATGTTTCTGTATGTCTGTGACTTCAGGGCTGCTCATTTGGTATTGGATAACCAATTGGCATGCTTTTCCTGGGGAAAGCTGTGTGTATTTACATCCTTGGCTGCCTGTAGGTCTTTGTCTAAGGTTGAGCTTCCATGAGATTTCTCCCTTCCATATCTACAAGTTTCTTGGTGTTATTCTTGTTCAGGTCTAGTTTAGGAAGCCATATTGCTGAGGCTTCATGGGTGTTGTTTCTCTCATTTTTCTAAGAGATGCAAGCTCCCAGCAAACTTAGTCACTTTTAAAGAGTGTATAGTGTGTCTATAAAGAAAAATTTCCAAAGATACACACTATAAGCTAGAAAGGGGAATTCAGGAAATTTTCTTTTAAGTTATAAAATTCTACAATACTTGAGTTTTACAAAGACTTTGTCTTGGCATGGCACCTCACACCCGTGTGTAAAATTGAGACAGCTCCCCGCCTGCTCTGGGCAAACTTTGGCAGTTGTTTCCAACACAACGTTTTTGTTTGTTTGTTTTAGAAATGGTCTGAGGAGAAATATACAGGAAGAAGCAAAAAATTTGACAAGCTGACAGGAGACCTAGCTGACTCGAATAGAGAAAATTCTGTGGATATCAACGGGTGCCACAGACACAGTTCTGGAAAGTTCTGTCTGCAAGATAGATCAGTGACTATTCCTGTCTTCTTTCCTTCTTGCTCCCATCTCCCATCCCTGCCTGTCTGCTGTGTGATACTCAAGCTGTCATTCTCACTATGGATTTTTCTAAATCTCTAAATGTTTCTTGATGTATACCTATCATTAGCCAAAGGAAAAACACAGCATTAAAGGAGCAATGAACCAGTGTGTACCTAGCTATTTAATTTTTCTTTAACTATGTGTAGACAGCAAGAGGGAAAAACAGTGCTCAGATAATTGATAGGAAACAAAAAAAAATAAAATAAAGAAAAGCACCTAGCACTGGCAGACATGTAGTAAGTACTTTGCTTAGGTATTACCTAAACGCTTTTTTGTGCATAAACAGTTATTTTTTCAGTGAGCCAGCTAAAGCATGTCATAAAGAATAATAGACCAATAATACCCAAAGGAAAAGAAATGCCATTGTCTGCATGAGACAGAAGAGTCAGTACCATTTCTGTAATTTACAGTGTATTGTCTAACGGACTTGGTTGGGAAAAACATCCTTGTCTACATCCTGTGGGATTAAGATGATTTTCTGTTCTCTTTAAGACATGCACAGGAATAGGATGTCTATGTTGTGTTTGGATTGCTAAAATATTACGGTCTTGTACGATCACAAAGATCAGCGGTAGTCAGAAAGACAGAGCACAAGAACAAAAGTCGGGTGGTTATTACCAGGTCCTCGAGTCCTTGATAATGTCAATATTACATTACTGTGGAAAGTACTTCGTGTAGAAATTTGTTCCTGTAATGCATTTTATTACATGCTATCCACAAGGCTTCTTCTTGTAATTAAAAGGCATATATCTAGTGCTTAAAAGACTAAGACGGAGCTACAGCACCTTGCAAAAAATAAATTGCATCTATAAAAATGTCGATAGAAAATGGGTGTGTGGGTGGAGGAGCTTGCTCATAGAAGCAGGGGGAGGGAAGATGGGATAGGGGGTTTATGGATGGGAAACCAGGAAAGTGGATAACATTTGACATGTAAATAAATAAAATAACCAATAAAAAAAGAAAAAAGAAAAAGGATTCCCAAGACTCTGGCCCTGCAATGATTTTCAAGCAGCACTTGTTGGCCATGTTAATGGCTAGGTAACCATGACAATCATTAGGTCTCTGAAATCAAGCCATGCTCTTCATCACTACAGTATGTTGCCTCTTAGTGTGCATTGCCTAAGGAGCCTCTCCTGCCAGGCTCTGACCAATAGAACTGGATAAACAGTTTAGAAGAGACAGAAAGGTTAAGTACCCCCTCTAAAATTCAGGAATGCCAACAGCTCTTTTAGACCTAACAAATACAAAATAACAAAATGACAGACTCCTACTTCCCTTCACCCCCTAATAACACAGACATACACTGAGTACCACATCATATGATAAACATTTGGCCTTATTATCTGAGAATCTTGATTGCCTCCACTTCTCCCTTCCATTTGCAAGATCTGGTAATTTTCCAGCTAGCTGGTCCACTCCCAAGGGCCTGAAAGCTGACATTCATGTCTGAATTTCATAGTACATACCTCACAGCCTAACGCCAGATCCAGAAGGTCAACAATCACAGTGGAATTCTATCAGAATATTCCAGTTCCTACAGCTCAGTTCTGCTCAACTTAAACTCTTCCTCTTCTGCTATCCCCTCCTCCTCTTATTCTTCCTCCAAGAACTGTCATTTATAGGAAGGACACCAATAATCCATTCATTGCCCAAGCCAATCTCTTGATCATGATTGTGGAACTAGTGGCTTTGTTAAAGAGGCCCAAGGAAGCTTGCCTGCCCTTCTGAGACGTAAGGACACAGAAGGTACCATTCATGAAAGTGAGCCCTCACCATGCAGTGAATCTGCCAGTGCTTTGGTCTTAAACTTTCAGTCTTCCCTTCCATGAGCAATTATTTTCTGTTTGTGTTTTTAATTACTCATCAAAGTACCTTATTATAGAAGCCCAAATAGATTAAGACATTATCCAATATTTGTTTAGCTTTCAGAGAATTTAAGTTCCAAAATCTGTGTGTTTCTCTCCTTTAAAATTTTTGTTATAAGATTATGGAATAAGTTCTTGCCAAAGAATGAGTTTAGCTCTGTGTCTCTAGACACACATTGCTTTATGATCTGGTGTGTTTTTTTCATTACTGGTTTTATTGCTACCCAAGAACATCATTGACTTTATATTGTTTGTAATAATTGCCTAAGTGTTTTGAGTTTGAACACTGTGAGGATGGATAAAACTACTTTCTTAATCCATAGGTTACTAAATGAAAATCCTGAAGCTGGCGGTGGGCTGCTACCCTACAAGTTCTTCAGTCAGTTCCCAAAACAATACAGTCAATTGCTGCTCCTGGTTACTCATCAGACACGGATTATAAAACCCTACTGCTGAAGATACTATGCATTCTGGTAGCAGGACATAAATCTAAACGGACTTGAGAAGAAAGCATCTTTCCTGCAGGTTAGCCCTCACAGTGTTGGAGGGTACTAAGGGGAGCTAGTGGGGAGGAATTGTCAACAATATTCTTACCTGTGGACTCTGTATGTTATATCACCAACCTGCAAGGCAGATGTACCCACTAGTGCAATAGTGACAAACAATGTTATGGGGGTGAACAACCTCTTTCTGATTGGATTTGAGACCACCACCACCCCAACATAGACAGGAGAGAATCCACTTCCGATACTGTAATACAGGTTAAAGGCCCAAAGCTAGGGAGATCCTAGACCCTGCGGGTGGGGGGAGAGACTGTTAGTGTAGTGCTAAATAAACATGATGTGCTTGATGGATTTCCTTCAAAATATTTATGTTCGTACCAAACAGATAGCGCTGCTGTCAGTTTTGGTCAGAGAAACTTCTTTTTGCCATGTATGGAAGTTACTACAGAGACTCATAACTAGTTAAGGTGCTGAGACTAAGTGAATAGTTTCATAAGTGAATGTTCGTTCATAAATGGGATCTCTATATCACCTCTTCCAAGGCTCAGAGAACAATTCAAAAGAACGAGAAATGACTATAAGGGATGGAAGAAAGCGTCAAGTGTTGTGGCATCTTCTAGGCATGACAGATGTTGGGCCTTGAAGTCATAGCGGTTGTGAACACATCCAGACGACCTCCACTGAATTATTAGGCCCATAAACACCCTGTAATGGAGAGGGAGGGAGCTCATGAGGTCCCAGTCCCACTTCTCTCTGAGGCTACATAGGCAGTGAATGGTGGACGGGGAGAAAATTGTCCAGGCTTCTTTGAACAACCCCTTACCCATGCTCCTGTAAGCAACCCTGATGAAACTCGTTAGATCACAGAAAGGAAGACACGAAAGGAGAAGGGACAGAAACTGGTCTGGAAGAGAAAAGTACTCAATAGGAGTCAGAGGCAGGGAAGGGGAGGACAATGGGTGGGAAATATGATCAAAACACGCATGCATGAAAATGTCATAGTGAGACCCATCTTAATGTATACATGTTGATAAAATATTCAAAAGACCTGTGCATTTGAGGCTTCTAACCAGACCATATATGGAAAATTCTGTTTCTGCTACTGTTTGTATGCACAAGTCACTTAAACGCTATGAATTTTCTTTGTGCAAAAATTTAGGATAACAAGAGGGTTTTCTGACATCATAGCTGTGAGTTATGAATATGATTATTGCAACGCACTATCAGGAGTGCCTAGCAAATTGTAACTGCTAAGAAAATTGAACTAAAGTTATCATCCTGGATGCTTCTCTCGCTTGCAAGTGCAAGAACAGCTAGACCACCTAGCTTCGTTCCATTTTAGAATGTGGAAGCATTATGTCTCTTCCAATTGTGTCGTTTCCAATAGGCAATGCTTTCAGCTTCCTATCTCCTTACAAATGAAGTGTTAATGATGTCCAAAGATTACTGATTGTTATATGTATTCAAAGGTTAGTACAGCTTCAGTGACCACAAGACAAGTCAAGGTCAATGCTCAATGGAGAAGCACTGTTTGAGAACTAATTTTTCCTATGATTTTGCACATTATGAATCCAACATCTGGTTAGGATAAGAGTGATAGAAATTCAGTCTTAAAATAAGACTGCTTATATAATATATTTTGGCTTACTTTGATGAAATGGAGTAACAATTACAGCAAAGTCTAATAATAAAGTCAAAGTACTTAAAAATCTCTCCCTCCCACCATGCTATTAGCTGACATTTTAAGGTGGAATGATTTTGAATGATCATCCAACTGCAAAATAGATTTCCGTTGTTCTTTTCATTCCCTGCTAGTTGAAGTAGAATAATCCCATTGTTAAATAGCTTCTTATGAGCAGTCAACCCACAAGAGAAGGTTGCACAAGGTATGCTGTAGAGAGAAGCACTGGGAAGCATGGGTTTTAAGTCATTCTTCTTATACTGTATCTCGGTGTATTGGGCCGTCAGAATTCTTTGGAAACCAAAGCCCTGTTTTTGGAATACATCTTAATTAATCAACCATATTGTTTCTTTCAAGTTTATGAATGTTTAAGGTCTATATTCATCAAAAAGGCTCAGATTAAAGAAAAGAGAAAGGGCACAGAAGAGAATGGGAGAGAGATCAAGAAAGAGAAGAAGGCAATAGAGTGAAGTCAATGCAGAATACTTCATCCTCAAAAGTGGGTCTCTGCCTTATCAATACCTAATAAATTTCCCAAGTTAGTTGCCAAGATTTATGGCCTTAAATATGGTAAACATGATAAAGAAAATTTCTTCTTTGCTTTAGTAGATTCTTTAGGTAAAAATGTTCTAAGGGAATTGTGTGTAGCTAATAGCCCTGGTGTGGCTATCTATTGTGTGGATTTGAAACTGGAAAAGGTCTAACAAGCATGGTCCTTGGCCAAGAAAGACTGCTAGTCATTATTCCCTGGGGCATCCATAAGTACCCAAATCTTCGCTCTAATAGGTGCCTATGGAACAGAAAAGACTGGGACCAGCTGAGATGCTGAAGCAATCACAGCTTCTCTCCTTCTGCTCTCTTTATCCTGCCTCTTTAAGTACTGCTCCAGTCCTGGCCATGCTCTTAGTGGTTTATTCATCTACAAGTCTCAAGAAAGGCCATCGGAGATGTATTGCAGGTCCTACTGAAGCCTTACCTCAGAGCTTAATTTCAATTGAGGAGCAAGCATGAAGTGAGAGCTTTCCTAAGGAAATAACTTTGATTGAGCCTCAGCTTGATGTCAGTTCATCCCATCAGGACACATTATTGTTCCTTAACCTCCAAGAAAATGACTTCTTTTTAAAATAATCAAGCAGCAGAACCTTAGTGGGTATCTCAGGAAATGCAGTAATAAATAATAAGGCAAAACCTCCTTGCTCTTGTCTCCAGCTGAGTTTTAGTCACAGGACAGCTTTTTGGTTGTTGTTCTTTGCACAAATTAATTGTATAACTGATGACTTATCGAACTGGCTTATTATCTAGTATTTTCTTCTCCCCCTCCTTTCTCCCTCTTTTTGGGTTTGTTTGTTTGTGAGTGTTTTGTTGCTTTGCCTTTTATTTTAATTGAGTATGGCTATGTAGCCCTGCCTTGAACTTGCCTTAATCATCCACACTCTTCTCCCAAGTGCTGGGATTAGTTGGATACCACTAGCTCACCGTGTGTTACATCATATCTATAAATAAATGTATGATTTGTTTTCTGCCATCTAATACTTAAGCTTCTTATTTCTTTTTCATGTTTAGATGCATTAAACACTACCTTTGGAAATCACTTATGTTTCTTATTCCTTTCTTGATTGCACTAAACACTAGCTTTGAGAACACTTTTTTTTTTCATCTTTATTAACTTGAGTATTTCTTATTTACAATTCGAGTGTTATTCCCTTTCCCGGTTTACGGGCCAACATCCTCCTAACCTCTTCTCCTCCCCTTCTTTATGGGTGTTCCCCTCCCCACCCTCCCCCCATTACCGCTCTCCCCCTAACAATCACGTTCACTGGGGGTTCAGTCTTAGCAGGACCCAGGGCTTCCCCTTCCACTGGTGATCTTACTAGGATATTCATTGCTACCTATGAGGTCAGAGTCCAGGGTCAGTCCATGTATAGTCTTTAGGTAGTGGCTTAGTCCCTGGAAGCTCTGGTTGCTTGGCATTGTTGTACAAATGGGGTCTCGAGCCCCTTCAAGCTCTTCCGGTCCTTTCTCTGATTCCTTCAACGGAGGTCCCGGAGAACACTTTTAAATAGCACTTTTGCCTTGTTTCTGATGTTGATGAAAATTCTTGCACACTGTTTCCCTATTCACGACTCTGGCTCTTGATTTAAAATATATTTATCAATATTATAAAGACTTTCAAAAGTCAAAATTGAGCAATAGTGTTAATGTTCCTTTTTGGTATCTATAAGGATGATCATACATTTTTCTCACTTTAACTGTTGTTCTGACTGATTGCAATAGATTTCTTTATACTGTGAAGTTTAGATTACTGACATTAAATGCATGAATTTTTCTTGAAAAATATTTTTCAAACAATATATTGTGATTATGCTCTTCTCCTCCCCCTAGTCCACCCAGAGCCTCCCCTACTTATCCAACTCCACACCTTTCTTTCTCTTTCTCCTTAGAAAACAAACAGGCAAACAACAACGAAAAAAGAATTTAGAAAAAACACATAAAATACACACATATATATTCACACTATAAAAACATGAAACAAGAAACCATTATATACAAAAAAGACCACTAAATTAAGGATACCCAAAGAGCAATATGCAACAAAATGTTTACAAAAGTACCACTGAGTTCATTTTGCGTTGGCTATCTACTGCTGGGTGTGGGGCTTACTCTTAAATGTGGTTAATAGACCCAGTGAGATTCCCTTGAAGAAAACTAAGTTTTCCTTTGCAAGTAGGTTTCAACTATAGATAGTTTCTTGGTTAGTGGTGGGATAGGGTGTTTATTTCTTCTGTCGGCACTGGGATCCTATCTGCCTTAGATCCACGAAGGCCTTGTACATGCTGCCAGTGACCCTGTGAGTTCATATGTATAGTTGTCTTGTGTCTGAAAGGCAGTGTTTCTTTCCTTGGTGTCTATATCATTCTCCCTGGCTCTTAAAATCTTTCTGCTTCTTCTTCCACATAGCTCCCTGAACTCTGGAGAGGTGTTAATTAAGACATCCTATTTAGGACAGAGTGTTCCGAAATCTCTCACACTGTCCAGTTCTGAGACTCTATGTTAGCATCTCTGATGATGGCTGAGTGAGGCACTGATCTATGCTTACAGCAAAATGTCATTAGGAGTCATTTTTATTGCTATGTTCCTTTAACCGAACAATAATGTTTGGTTTTCTACTGGGTTGGTGGCCCATCCAATCTCAGGTTTTTTTGGCCACCTGGAAGGCATCACAGATAGGTTCCATCTCATGGAGTGGGCCATAAATCCAACCAGATGCTGGTTGGTTACTCCCATAAGCTCTTTTTCACTATTGTAGTAGTGTGTCTTGCAGGCAAGTTAACACTGTAGAGTGTAGATCTGTAGCTGGATTGCGTGTTTGGTGGAGTGCAGAGTACCTTCCAGTACCCGGAACAATAGTCAGTAGAGGCGAAGGCGCTAGGTAGGCAGTAGTTTAATTTCCCTGTTGTGGGTTTTATCTTCAACATCAGCTTGTGGAGAGCCTTGGCAACAGCCTGCACTGTGTGGAGTTTCCATTGGGCCCCTTTGGCTAACAACGCAATTAGATGTAACCAGTTCCTGGCACTAGAAGTTTCATTTGGTGGCAAAAGATGTTGAGTTGGAGCTTTGTCTCACTCATTATTTGGTAATTCCATTTAGATTTCTTTCATATGTGTATATATTTTAAGAAGCTTCTACTATAGTGGGTTTTCATACAACCCATCAAATGGCCTCCCAATGTTCATATATTCCCTCCATCACCCTCTTCTTGCTTCCACATCCCTTTTTGATTGTTCCCCAGTCTCCTCTTACCCCATCCATTCATACTTACCTGTTCTGTTTCCCCTTTCTAGAGTGGCCCAGTGCTCCCTCTGGTCCCTTATTCTCTACCTAACTTCTGTTGTTATATAGATTTTAGACTGCTTGTTGAAGACTTAACAGCTAATATCCACATACAAGTAAACACATACCATATTTGTTGTTTTGGGTCTGGGTTACCTCACTTGGGTTTATGGATTTTTTTTCTTGCTCCATCAATTTACATGCAAATTTCCTGATTTCGTTTTTCAGACAGCTCAGTTATATTTCATTATATGAATGTACCATATTTTCCTTATCAATTCATCCTCTGTTGAACATCTAGACTGTTTCTGCATTCTGACCATTATGACCAGAGAAGCAATGCACATGGTTGAGCAAGTGTCACTGTAGTAGGATGCAGCATGCTTTGGGTGTACGCCCAAAAGACGTATAGCTGTATATTGAGGGAGAAGGAGATTTTCCCTCAGCGTCCTTAAGTACCACTGCACTAATTTCATAGTGGTTGCACAAGTTTGCCCTCTCACCAGCAATGGTTGATATCCCCTTACTCCATATTCTTGCTAATAGGAGCTCTCATTTGTATTATTGAACTTGGCCAATATGATGGATATAAGATAAGATCTCAAAGTAAGTTTTGATTTGCATTTCCCTGATGGCTAAGGATATTGAACATTTCTTTTAGTGTCTCTCAGCCATTTAAGTTTCCTCTATTGAGAACTCTGTTTAGATCTGTATCTCATTTTTAATTGGGTTGTTTCTTTTCTTGAGGTCCAGTATTCTTAGTTCATTATATATTTTGGATATTAGCCTTCTATCAGTTATGTAGTTGATAAAAATCTTCCTATTCTGTAGCTGCTTTGTCTGACTGATGCTGTTCTTCGACATACAGAAATGTTTTAAGTTTCATGTAGTCCTGTTCAATTTATAATTTTAAGGATAGTATTAAATTCTGTTTAGTAATATTTTGTTTCCAATATTGAGAAATTTATTGAGAAACCATATTTATAACCTCTATAATTACTAATAGCTTTATAAAAATAATTTTGAATCTTTATTTTATTTGCTCTGAAATATTTTAGACAAAATAGGAGAACTATGTGTTTAACAACAATTTAGAGTTTTTAGTCTGGAAAGTAATATGACAAAAATAATATTTATTCTAGTGATGACATGCAGAAGACAGAGACTAAAGAGGGGAACAATATGAGGTTTGTTGTGATATGTGTGGGATGACTAGGACCTGATGAAAGGAATGCTGGGACTGAGGGGTGATTATGGAATGAAAGATGCTTCAATAAATGTAGACAGAGAACTTGACAGCCAGCAGAGTTTCCGAATATAACAGGGATACTAAATATTGCATAGGACCTATTTATACTAAAGAGTATTTGTTGTTTACCTGAAATTCAAATTTAAGACTGTGTCTTGAATCTTTACTTGCTAAATCTGGCAGCCGTAACTGAGTGATAAAGGAAAGATTCCATGACTCAGCACATAGTACTTTGGACAACTCTAGTAGTTGTCCTGCTGAAAAAAATTTTTTGAATAATGAGGAAAAACATCGATGGTGGAAGAACATTTAGTGTTCATAAGTGGTTTTTTAAGGTTAGAAGTTTGTGTCTGTTTTCTTTTATGACTGAAACAATACTAAGATTTTCTATGAGATTACGGATTTTTTTTTTAAAGATTTATTTATTATGTATATGGTGTTCTGCCGGCATATATACCTTCAGACCAGAAGAGGGCAGCAGATCTAATTCTAGATGGCTATGAGCCACAATGTGGTTGCTGGGAATTGAACTCAGAACCACTGAAAGAGCATCCAATGCTCTTAACCGCTGAGCCATCTCTCCAACCCTTATTTTGCGTCGTTTTTTTTTCAAAGATAGAAATGCACCTTCTCTTGTTTCTTTCTTCTTGATCTGATCACTGAAATAACAAGTACAGGGTGGTAGAGTAAGATGCATAAAATTATTTAGAGAACTTGACTTTTTTCTAAGTGATATGATGTCAAAGAAGGAGTTCTTTACAGAAGAATCCTTTAATGTTTTTTATTAAATGCTAAGAATTTAATGCATGTTTTGAGCCAGAGTTTATGTCAATTGTTCCCTATTTTTTTATTTTTTTAAATAATTCACTTTGCATTTAGAGGAGAAAATATAAAGTCCTTGATATGGTATACCTGTAGGGTTCCAAAGGAAAAAATAGGTTGTTAGTAAAAGAAAGTTTATACTTCTTAAAGAGTATCATCTATTAGGAAAGTTAGAGGTACTTACATATAACTTCTAATTGATCTTTAATTTCTGTGAACTTCTTTGCTCTTTCCATCAATACATAAATATAGGCTTATGAAGACTAAACTAAATTTCTATTATTTAATCTGAGTATGATGAGTATTTAGTGATAATTTTATATTTAATTAAATCATATAAAGCCTTTGAACTGAATTTTCATGCTCTTTTTGTTATAATCTCAATTTTCCCTTGGAGCAGTTTTATTTAAAGTGGATTTTTGAATCTTTTAAAGGCAGCAGTCACCTGCTACACGTACAAAATCCACTTCCGACCAGCAAACCAAATCCAGAGGCTCCCATCCTTTGATGTGAAGAAGGTGAAGCATAGATCCTCCCACCATCTGGCTGGCTTCCTTCCATCCAGCAGAACCCAGGCCACAGCTCAGAGCCCATGGGACTGGCCTCTGTGAATCTCTGTTGAGTCAAAGAAGTAGGAAACAGCTAGTATTTTACATTGGCTCACATGTGTAAAGGATGCTGGAAAAAATGAATGTCCCTCTGTAAGCATTCTGTACCTAAAAAGGAGAAAGCCAGGTTGATCTTATTATAAGATGGCGAGTCATTGGATCCTGTTCTGAATATACTTTCTAGAGTAGAGACAAAAATAAATAATCAAACTCAACCACCACAAGAACACTCCAGCTGATCTTAAGTATAACCAATTGATGGCTCTGCCCTTGCATTTTTTAGAGATAGAAAAAAATATTAGTCCTATTTCACTGGAGCTATAGTGACAGTGAAAATGTGACACTGAAGTCAAGAGACAACTTTGTTCTTTAAGAAGCATGAGAATTTACAATGCAAGCTTGCCTTCTACTTATTTAGTCATTGCATTGAAATACCAGGAATTGCTTTCATAACTGGCTCCAAAGTCATATAAGGGAAAAACAAAAACAAACCATCATAGTTGTATAGATATATACCGTGGGATAGCTATGAACTTTTGAGCCTGAATCTTCTATTTAGGGAATCTTATAATAATCTTCACATTAAATAGGCAAGAGCAGAAAGACTGACTATAGATATCTGTTTAGGGATGCCCAGACTCCCGCCAACTTGTTGTCCTCTGAATCTCTACAAACAACGTTTGCCCAGAATCCCATTCCAAAGTCACTGTTATGTATGACAGACTAGTATTATTAGTAATGCCAGGCATAGCTATGCACACCTTTAATCATAGCACCTGAGAGGCAGAAACAAGCAGATCTCTAATTTGCATGGGAAATTCTAGACCAGCCAGGGAAAGAGTGATAACCTGTCTCAAAAAACAAAAACCAAGCCAACTATACTCATAGTTACCAGATACCCCCAAAAGCAAGCTCACAGACAGATTTTAGTGCGTGAACAATATTTTTCTTGTAAGAATCTAGTAGGCAAATCAGGCACGGTAGTACATACTGGTAATCCCAGCAACTTGAGTAGCTGAGGCAGAAACAGTGAGATCAGCTGGGGTGACAGAAGGAGATCCTAAACCAAATTGAGAAGAGAGGATACGAGAGGAAAGAAAATCTAGTGAACAAGAAATAAGATGTGCTTAAAATTAAATCAACCTAATTTTTATTTTGAATTTACCATGTACATGCAGTAGCCAAAAAAGAAAGAAAGAAAGAAAAGAAAGAAAGAAAGAAAGAAAGAAAAGAAAGAAAGAAAAGAAAAAAGAAAAGAAAAGAAAGAAAGAATTGATTCTTGTGCGGTGTATGTCCCTTCCCTTTAGTAGTATTGTATTTAGGCACCAGTGCAAAGCACTGGGTGGGAAGCAAATACTGGTTGTAAGAAAACATCAAGTCCTAGATACAAGTTTGGGCCAATGGTCCTTAGTGATGCTCTTAAAAGTCTTTCCTGTCGTGGTGCCTTTCAGCTCCACTACCTCTCTCAGCTGCTTCTCCAGTCCAAGGCACAGGACTCTTTTTTTTTTTTTTTACTTTTTTTTTTTATATTTTTACAACAACAGTTTGTTTGTTTGAAGACTTCAGTGTAATAGATAGTGTGGTATGCTGCCCAGACCTCTCTGTTTCTTTCTTTCTTTTTTTTTTATTAACTTGAGTATTTCTTATTTACATTTCGAGTGTTATTCCCTTTCCTGGTATCCGGGCAAACAACCCCCTCCCCCCCTCCCCTTCCTTATGGGTGTTCCCCTCCCAACCCTCCCCCCATTGCCGCCCTCCCCCCAACAGTCTAGTTCACTGGGGGTTCAGTCTTAGCAGGACCCAGGGCTTCCCCTTCCACTGGTGCTCTTACTAGGATATTCATTGCTACCTATGAGGTCAGAGTCCAGGGTCAGTCCATGTATAGTCTTTAGGTAGTGGCTTAGTCCCTGGAAGCTCTGGTTGCTTGGCATTGTTGTACTTTTGGGGTCTCGAGCCCCTTCAAGCTCTTCCAGTTCTTTCTCTGATTCCTTCAACGGGGGTCCTATTCTCAGTTCAGTGGTTTGCTGCTGGCATTCGCCTCTGTATTTGCTGTATTCTGGCTGTGTCTCTCAGGAGCGATCTACATCCGGCTCCTGTCGGTCTGCACTTCTTTGCTTCATCCATCTTGTCGAATTGGGTGGCTGTATATGTATGGGCCACATGTGGGGCAAGCTCTGAATGGGTGTTCCTTCTGCCTCTGTTTTAATCTTTGCCTCCCTATTCCCAAGGCACAGGACTCTTAAAGGTTATCCAGGACCTCACCATCCTGGATTCAACATACTGTCATTTCTTCCCTGGGTTCTGAGCTTTCCTCGTGTCCTCTTCTTCTTAGTCCTCTCCTCTTGGGAAAGGGAGGGGTTTTCTTTAAATGTTTTGCTTTTTTTTTCTTTTTGGGTACTGAGGGATCGAACCCCAAACCTTACATGTGCTAAGTGAGTGCTCCACACCGCTGACCCCAACCTCATCAGTGGCTCCTTAAAATAACTGTCTCAGGTGTTTATAGAAACACAACAGAAACAGGGAACCCTTGCTGCAAACTCTCATTGGGATGCATATATCATCTGTTTGAATGAAAAAAGGGGATGCATACATCTGTTTGAATGAAAAAAGAGTAAAATAGTAAGGTGCCAAAAGAAGCAACAAGATGTATAACTGTGCATATATTATTAGTAGAAGTGAGGAGGCATTATATGAGCTAGTACAACCCTTGCATCAGGCCTAGGCAATTCTTCGCTCTGCCGTCATAAGAGAGAGGAATTTTTCACGCAGGAAACCTTGAGTGCTCTCTTTTCCAGGCATCAGAGCAATAGAAAGATAACTAGGACAAGTAGAGAGGCTGCAGAGTGGGACTGAGAGCCAGCTGAGCCCCAAGCTCATGAATGTGTAAATGAAGCCCCTGAGCTCCCTGACAGGGGAATTTTCTCCAATGGCAGCAACAGCAGCAGTCTCAGCAAAGGCAAGGACTCCCCTGGTGCAGCAGAGAAAAGCCATTATTGGGGTCTGAGTGAGCGGCAGAAGGCTGTGAATTAAAATGATGAAGAATTCAAGGATTTGAAGGTACTACTTAGAAAGACATTATCCACAGGTCCAGACTGAGAAAAGATTAAGGCAATGTCAGGACTGCACTCCTGTCAGAGAGGAGACATCTTTGTCTAATGAGGAAAATGCTCAACAGAAAAAGTGTTGAGATTTAAGGAGATAAGTTAAAGTATTGTTCCTTTAAGAGCTGCTGTGACTACTGGGACGTAACATAAATTAAGAAAGACTTTAGATGAGCAAATTCTTTTCACTGTCAACATATCATCCTTCCATGCTACATGCTACAAGTATAAGGTCAACTCTCAACACAAGCTGCCTCAGAGAGGGCTTATCATAAGTATTCTATTAAGCTTAACTTTATCAGTTCTAATAGCAAGAATCCTACATCCACTATTGCCACACACATGATCAAGACGGGGGAGGACAAAGGACTGAATGGGATATTGTAGTGAGTCATATTGGATTTGGGCCTAGCCGCTTTTTGACTGCATGGCTCAAAGTGACTAGGTGACTCTGGGCTGTTTGGCCACAGAGACTCACCCCGAAGATGACTGCCATAAATCTTAAGATTATTGGATAAAGCCTCTCCCATGAATTTACGGCACAGGAGTATAACATTCAAGGGATGCCTCAGCTCGAGCAGATACCAGTTATCTCCTCAGTCAACACCCAGTGTCTCCACCACCTGACCTCATCGCCTGACCTCTTTGCCTCCAGGTATTGTAGAACTAGAGTTTCATAAAGGTTACTCATTGTCAGAGCCCGAATGTGCAGAACTAGAGTTTCATAAAGGTTGCTCATTGTCAGAGTCCGGATGTGCAGGGCGGGACGTGCCTGAGGGAGAGCCAGAGATAGGACTTGCCAAACCAACTATCAGCCCCAAGGACATTGATCATCTGTAGCCAACCCCTCCCCTTCCTTCACCCCCCTGAGTGAGATGAGTCACCCTACCTGCCTGCCGAGCTGCTAGAGAGCACGTACTCCTTGCTGATGTAATTTCGCACCGAAAGTAACTGTGCACCATTTGAATTGACCAATCATGTGTAACCTCGCGAATGCCCCTTACCTCCCCTATATAAACCCCCGAGTTTGGAAGCTCGGGGTCGATTCCTCTGTCTCCTGTGTGAGATACGTGTTGACCCGGGATCCCGCTAAGACCTGGGATCTCGTTAATAAAGCTACCTCGTGCTTATACATCAAGAATGGCTCCTCGTGATTCCTGGGGGTACCCCACCCTACGATCGGAGCGAGAGACGCGGCTCCCCGTTTAGGGATACGCTCTTTCAGTATCACTGTCTATATCTTCAATTCCCCCTCCTCTGTGTTTCACAAAGGACACTCCCCCTACCTGAAAGCCTTAAAAGTTGTAACGTTCACTCCAATAAACGAGACCTTGACAACAGAATCTTGCTTGGTCTCCTTCTCTCGCCCCCCATTTAGGCCCAAGGGTAGCGCCCCTTTGGGACCCTGAATAACTGGGTCCCCGCCTGGCGGGGACAGGATATTGCCTGGAGACACCACATAATTTAATAATTTCTAAAACCTTTATCTTTTGTTCTTTTGGTTTTGTTTGTTTTGTTTTGTTTTCCAGAGTTCCCAGTGAGTCTCCTCTTGTACAGGGAATAGTTGTCTGACATTTTCATAGTGCAGTAAGCCACAGCTGTGTGACTTTTAGAGACCTCTGTCACATCTAAGTCAACAGATACCTTCTATATAATCACTACATTCCAACTGTATTTGCATGGGACTGTATGAGAAACACTGTTTAACATGTTCTCCCTACATTGTCTTAGGTTATACTCACAGAAACCCACTGAGGTATAAATTGCCATAATCAACAACTATTTCATTGATTTTTCTAAAAGGTTACCTGACAGCACACAGCCTACTGAGAACAGAGCAAGACGTCCAGCTGCAGAGTCTACACGCTGAGTCACTTCCTGTTTGCTGTCATTAGGGGTTTAACTATCAGAAGAGCAGAAACTAACACAAAAGCCTGAGGCATGTTTGTGGAACAGAAGTGTACTAACTCCTTTAACTAGGAAGTAAAGTAACAAAGGAATGTAACAAAGGAATGTCTGGAGCAGATGGCTGGCCATTCAAAGCTCCCCATCCTCATTCTTCCCCACCAGCTACTGGGCTAAGGAGCAAAGTTAGACAACATTTCTTCTGCCAAGTTCACTGCCCAAAGCATTTCACAGTGGTGGTCCCCAAAGTAATATTCCACCCCAAATTATAAGCCAATAGGTATTGAGAATATATAGTTTCTTCAGCTAGTGGTGGGATTTCTTGCCTGTCTTCCCCTCTCTATGGGGCTTTGGCTGACCAGAGCTTGTTCATGCTGTCACAATCGCTATGCACAAACCCTACTGTGTTTAGAAAACACTGTTTCCTTGATGTTCTCAGCATCAATTTTTTGAACCCTTCTTCCACAAAGATCCCTGAACCTTAGAAAGGACAATTGTGATGTGTTTAAGTTAGTGAGGCCTGGCTTGGTTTCACCAGAGGCTCTAAGATGTCTGAAGAGCTGAGTCATTCTGGATAGGGACCTTTGAATGAGGAAGGGAGGGTGGGTAGTGCTTCAAGTCATGCAGTAAGTGATAATTAGCCAGGAATTTACACAATATATGCACGGATTTTTTTTTAACACAGCCGCCTTACTTTTTTAAAATGCTTATGGAAAGGCATGGAGATCTCAAGTAAATAAAAGGAACCACAGGTGATGTCAACAAAAAGCTGGAACCAAAGAACATATAGAATAAAGAAGAGAAAGAAGAACAAGGAAATGAAAAGTGTAAAAGTGGAATGTTAAACAGTAAATGCCTATATTGTTGAATTTTAACATCCAGGCTTACGTTTGTAATGGAAAACAATAGTAAAGTACAATTTGGATAATCGCTAATTTTTAAAGGGAATTTTCCCCAACAATGCACTGCGAACAACTAAGCAAACGCTCTTGCGTTGGAATAGAGCAGGATAAAGGAAGAAGGAAGCATCCTGTGGCAAGTTCATATTGCCATGTATACTTGGCTGCCGTGCTCCATGTCTGCCATTTCTGGGTTTTACAGTAGTTGCCCTCACTGAACGCCTGAGCCCTGTGGCTTCTCAAAAGAACAGACAGTTTTGCCTTTCCCTGTAGGTCCTCTCACAGGGCATAAAATTATGGATATAATGTCCTCAATAGCTTTCAGAAAGTGCCACACTGAAAGCTCCACTAATCAAAATATACTAAGTTTAGGAGCAGCTGTGAAATCACGAGTAAACACACATTTTAAGGACATGAAAAAAAATCGAAGAAGACATTTCCGTGATAGAGACATAAATGAAAATCATTAAAAATGAAAGTAGAATAACTCACACTAATTTATACAGGAAATTGCAAAATTGATTCTGCCAAATCTTCAAAGAATAATTACTATGAATTCTAGAAAGCAATCGAGGAGAAAATACTGATTTCATGAGGTTAGCTTTTTATCCTGATACCAAAATCCTACGTAGACGAGACCAAAATAGGGTGATATTTAAGATTAGCAGTTTCCTTGAATATAAACTCAAACATCATTAGCAAAAACAGTTAAAAAAACAATATAAAACAATATAAAAATATGCAGCATGCCACAGTAGGGCAGTTGTATATATGAATTGGCAGCAATCATCAGACCTATGCAAGGCCACCCCAGGCCAAACCCCAGCATGGACAGTGGAGAGAGCACATAGTCCCATCCCTAACTGTAGAACAATTGGTAGTTAGCTTCTGGGAGAGGAAGAGTCAGCTTGCTCTATGAGTGGAGCCCTCAGGAAGCTCACTATGCTCTAGTGGAAGACCACACACCCACAAATCATTTGGACTGAACAACTTGGTCTTAAAGGTTTTGTTTTTAAAGGGCACAAAGTTGGGAGGAATGGGAGGGAGCAGTGGATCTGGGAGGAGATGGGGTAAGGCAGCTGAATATAATCAAAACCTGTTTAATAAACTTTGTTCTGTGAGAGGACTAATTTAAAAAAAATAGAGAGTATCTGAAGATTCCTTTTCTGAAATCATATTATTTGGTTTTACCTTTGGTCTCTGGACTATCTAATCTGTAGCTCTTGGTCAGCTAAGAAGTGTAGGGAATGGGTTATGTCTCATGGTGTAGGCATTAAGTCAAATGAGTTCTTTGCTGCTCCCACAAGCTTTGTGCCACCATTACCATAGCATATATTGCAGGCAGGACAGCATTGAAGATAAAGGGTTTGGTGTTTACACTTCTCTTTAGATAGCATTCAGAGTACCTTTCTGTATCAAAGATGACTAGTATGTAGGGGTGAAGGTTCTATGTAGTTGGCACCAGTGTGACATCTTGCTTAATGAGCTGTGTAGGTATTGTCTTCTGCAATAGGGTCTTGCTTTCATTTGCAGAGTACCCTGTGGTCTTGGTAATAGCCTGGGTTGTTTGGGGATTCCTATGAGGCTGCTTTAGCCCAAAACTCAATTGGACATAACCCAATCCTGGTACTAGTAGCTTTGTTTTGTGACAAGAGATGGCCAGTTGGGATTCTGTCTCTCCTATTATCTGGTGATTTCATTTAAAATGCCTTGATACATATTGTTTATATTTTAGGAAATCTCTACTGTATTAGGTTTCTGTACTACCCCTCAAACATTCCTTAATGTTAACTGTCACTCCAACAACCCTTTGTCCCTTACCCTGTCCTTCCTCCTTGATCCCCCCATTCTTGTGCACGCATATATATATATACCCACATATAAGCAAATATTCAGCTTTCTGGGTCTGAGATACCTCACTCAATATGATCTTATCTAGTTCCATCGATCTGCCTACAAATTTCATGATATCATTGTTTCTAGCAGCTGAGTGGTATTCCATTGTGTAACTGCCCCACATTTTCTTTATCCATTCTTCTGTTGAGGAACGCTAGGCTTGTTTCTAATTTCAGGCTATTATTAATAGAGCTGCTATGAACATGGTTGAACAAATGTCTTTGTGGTAGGATGAAGTATCCTTTGAGTATATGTTCAAGAGTGATGTAGCTGGATTTTGAGGTCAATCAATTCCCATCTTCCTGAGGAACTGCCATATTGATTCTCAGTGTCTAAATTGGTTTGCACTCCCGCCAGGAATGAGTGTTTCTCTTGCTCCACATCCTCACCAGCACGAGCTGTCACTTGTTTGGTTGATCTTAGCCACTCTGACAGATGTATGATGAAATCTCAAATTAAATTTGATTTGCATTTCCCTGATGGTTAAGGATGTTGAACATTGCTTTAAGTGTTTCACAGCCACCTGAGTTTCCTCTATTAAGAATTTTCTGTTAAGATCTGTATTCCGTTGTTTTTTTTTTAAATTGTATTATTTGGTTTCTTGATATTTAGTGTTTTTTAGTTCTTTATATATTTTAGATATTAGCCCTCTATCAGATTATAGTTAGTTAAAAAAAATCCTATTCTATAGGCTGTCGTTCTGTCTGTCCTATTGACAGTGTCTTTTGCCTTGCAGAAGCTTTTCAGTTTCATGGGGTCCCATTTGTCTATTGTTGATCTTAGAGCCTGAGCCATTGGTGTTGTGTTCAGGAAGTTGTTTCCTGTACCAATGTGGTCGAGGCTTTCCCCATTTTCTATTCCATTAGGTTCAGTATATCTGGTCTTATGTTGAGGTCTTTTGCTCTTTGTAGTTGAGTCTATGCAGGGTGATAAATATGGATCTATTTAGATTCTTTTACATGCAGACCAGCAGAATTTCTTGAAGTTGTTGCCTTTTTTTAATATGTATTTCTTGCTTCTTTATAAAAAATAATAAGGTGTCCATAGGTACTTGGATTTATTTCTAGGACTTCAATTAGATGCCACTGATCAACATTTCTGGGATTTAAAAATTGTATTTCATTCTTTAACACTTTTAGAAATATGCTAATACATGTATTTCAAAAACCCCGTTGCTGTGGAGGTAAATTACCAGTAGAACACTTGTTTAACCTTATGGGGCCCTAGGTTCAATCTTTAGCATCAGAAAAGCTAAAAGAGCATGTTAAAAAAAAAAAGAAGAGAAAAGGAAAAAATACACGGTGATGTAAAACCTCTTTTTCTTATTTTAAATAGTATTTTTATCTTAGGTGATATAAAGGTGGGAGAGGGAATTATGAAAGGGGAGGGTCAAGTGGAGAGAGGGATGGAAGAGTGGGGCAGAAGAGGGAATTGGGGGAGGGGTAACTAACCCTTTTTGTTTGAAAAGGCCACACAGAAATTTATTTCTTAATAAGTTTCATATGTAATTAAGTATAATTTACACTTAAATATATAATTTATATATTTTATATATTTAATTGGAGTTATCCTACACAGGTGCCTATGATTATGCCAGATGCTTTAGGTTGCCAAAGTAACTAGTGCTAGGTATAAGATATTCCTGCTTCTTCAGAGGTGTCCTGAATACCTCAAAAACAACACATCCATTATTACTATTGCTATTCGTTGCCCATCAATCCTATTTAAGGAAGACACCACATATTTTGGTCACAGGACATGGAGAAATCAAGTTGGTACTTCTTTCCTGTTGGTCATCTTTCATATACCTGAAGGTGTTATGCAGATTACTTCTGGCAAGAATGGGGGTTGAGGGGTGGAGGTATGGGTATCTCATCAAAATCTTACCCATCTATGTAAATAATAACTAGTTGGCAGGACGTGCCTGTCCATGAAACGCCAGTGTTGTTGGGAGGTTACTAACTACTCTCTGGTTGGATTTAAGCCCTACTCCAGGTGAGTAAACGCATGCCTGGTACTGTAAATCTGGTCAAGAATCTACTATTAAGGAGATCATAGGCCCAGGAGAGAATCCATAGCTATTACTCTGCTAAATGAACATACTGTCAAAGTGTCTCCCGACGTCATATTTAGCTCTTGGATCTCACCAAGTCTGTAACAGGGACATTGCACTCATGAACTCATAACCCTCACAGGATCTGCAACTTATCATGAAGCGAGAAGGAGTTTATAGTCACAACCGAAGAGTAGTTGTGAGTAGTTGATGGCTTATGGAAATGAGAGAGTCAATTTTCTTTAAGGGCATGACTCCATGTTTTCATTAAGGTCAGGCTACAGTAGATGGCTCTACAACCAAGAATATATGCAGAGCACAAATTGGAGTTGATGGGTTATTATAGTCAGAAAAAAAGAGGAAGCATAAAGTTGGGAGGGTAAAAATACATTGAATGAAATTCTAAAAAAAATAATTTTTAAAACAGTATAAATAAATGTTTCAACTTTTTATATTTAAGGGTATATTTTATTTATTCTTTGAAATGTTCAAACACTTATAGTAAATCTTGGACATATGTGCCCCCAGTTTTTCCTCCAGTTCTCTCCAGGTTCATCCCAATACATCTCATTCCCAACTTCATGTCTTCTGTTCCTTGTATATTTTTAACTCAGTGAGTCAAATTAGTGCTGCCCACATACACAGGGGTATGCTGCCATCCACTTGAGCATGGGCAGTGGCCAGTGTCCACACCCTCTCCCTCGAAATTACTCTCACTCACCCAGCAACTATCAACTACCAATATCTCCTCAGGTAGAGTCTAAGCCTCATGAACTCTTCTACAGTCCATGCTAGAATTTCATCTGGATTGAACTTATGCTTGTTGTTACAGTCCCTGTGAATTCATGTATGCAACAGCCATGTCATGTCCAGAAAGCAGTATTGTACAGCACTCCTCCCTATCCTCCAACTCCTATGTTCTTTCTGCTTCCTCCTCTGTGATCTCTGAGCCTTACAAGAGGCTGATATAGGTGTCCCATTCATGGCTGAGAACTCTGTCACTTATTCGCAGCTCCTTGAACAGTTGTTAGCTTCTGAGTCAACTGCTATCTAATGCAGTAAGAAGCCTTTCTGACAAAGATTGGAAGTAGCATAAACCTATAGGTATTAAACATTTAGGAGACAGTTGGACAATATGACTACTTAGCAAAACAATAAACATTAAGTTCCCCTTTAGGGCTTATAACCTCCCTAACAATAAGTTTGGGGCATGTTTATAGTACCAGCTATGAGTCTCCTTCTATGGAGTAAGCGTCAAATCCAATCAAGAGGGTGGGTGATTATCCTCCTTTAGTTTGGCCAGGATTGTGCTTCTGGGTATGCCTTCTTTGTCAGGTCAGTATTATTGCATTGGAGGTTCAGTACTAGGTAAGACTGTTGTTGTCTTTTCTACCCTATTGGCCTGCATGGCACCCCCAGCATTCTGAAAGCCAGCCAGCAAGGAGCAAGTTTTCTAGTCAGTTCAAGCTTCATCTCTCTGTCCTGAAACTAAAGTATGTGTTGAATTCAGCAATAGGCTCTTCCCATTTAGCTATGGTGGGCAACTAAGAGCAATAACAATAGCGTGTGTTGTTTGCGGTGCCCATGGGACATCCCTGACCGTAACTCACAAGGAGGTAACATGTGTCTGCACTGAGATTTTTATTAATAACTCATTATCTTCTGGAAGGAACATTGTTCATCCACATGGCATACTTCTGTTCCAACTTCCTTTGGATTAAAATGATACTTTTTTGGGGGGGGGAAGGGTCACTTCTTTTATTATCCCCAAAACACGAAGTATTGAAGGCACTTGCAATAACATGGAGAGAGGAGGAAAGCAGGGAGCAGGATCCCACCTGGTCGTTACCCAGCCTGGAGAAAAAGAAAAGCTATAGAGCCAGGTCGGAAGTCAGCCCAGTGTCCACTACAGAAGGCAAATCCCATTCTACAGACAATGAGGAAATTAAGAGCACGGGGGCAAGGGACGGGGACCAGCAGTCACGAGTTAGTGGTTCTTTAAGGAACACGTTTGGCAGTGAGGACACCGTTCAGGGCCCCTGCTGGAAGAGGTCTCGGTACATCTCGATGAGCCGAGTGGCCTCACGCTGGCCAGAGAGCAGAGCACCGTGGGTGGTGGAGTAGTACTTGCGGTGTGTGGCCTCACCGGAGAACAGCACCTGCATGGGCGCTGTCTTGGAGCTCTCTGTGTAGGGCAGGGGCTTGGCCAGCTTCTCCACATCTGCCCCACTTGAGCCCACCTGTGTGTATGAATAGGAACCCCGGAAGTATGGGTTGCTGCCCCAGGCTGAGCGCAGGATTCGCCTAGGTTTTGGTATATTGGGGTTCCCTGTGAACTGTCGAAGCATCTCCGTGCAGATCTCAGCTACAGTCTCGTCATCACACCTCTCCATGACGAGAGCCTCCTCCCCACAGATCCAGCCACTCAGCACATGGCCATAGCGCTCTGGTGGGTAAAGGACATCGAAGCCACAGATCTTGCGGTACCAGAGCTCAGGCGGGTAGGTGAGGGTACAGCTCTCTGCCTCATCCTCCCACACAAACTGCAGGCTGTTGCACTCAGGGCCCCAAAAGGGCTCCTCGAATTCAAGGAAGATCTTGTCAGTGGTACCAATGCCCAGGCGGTGGATGGCGGCCACCTTCTCCGTGGGCAGACATGGCCTAAAGAAACTGGTGTACTGCCTCTTGAGCACGCCCAGCGAAACGGTCACAATCACGTGGTCCGCTGGGATCACCTCACAATCCTCGAACTCCACGACTACAGGCCACTGCTCATCCTCGTCCCACCTCCCCTGCTGGGGATTCTCTCCACTCTGGCCACCCTCCCCAGCGTCGTGATTGTGGTCACCCTCACCATGGGGCTCGATCTCAGGACCCCAGGGGCGAGCCGAGGCCTGGTCCCAGTGGATGCAACGGACGGGTTTCCCCAGCTGGATGACATGTGGGGGAATGCCCTGAGCCAGCAGCTCCACAACTCGCATGAAGCCCGAGGGGATGATGTGATGGGCGCCAGGGATCTCCGTCCATTCTCCAAAGGCGCTCAGGGACACTTCATCTATGCTGTGAGAGCCGCTTTCACAGCTCTCCACCTTCAGATACTGCTGGATCATGGCGAGCTTCAGGCGCTTGGTGGCCTCTGTGTCGTCAGGGTCATCCCTGATGCGATTCCGCACCTTCTCCCTGGTGAACACCCCGACACTGTTCTGACTCTCAGCATTGACTGGTTTACCATTCCGGAAGAACTCCTGGGTCAAGTTATAGACCTCGTTGTATAAATCACTGAATTCCTCAACCACGTCCTTGGGGATGCGGCGGCCACGGTTGGTAAGGTAGCAGGCCACGCCATTCTTGGAGTAGAGGCTGATGCGGCCCACGCTGCGCTCCCCATCTGTTGTCTCTTCCAAAAGGCCATTGGCTTCTGCTAGTTGATAGATAGGGTTCCCGTGGGATCCATGGATCCAGGTGGCTCCCAGCTCAAAGGTGGCGTGTCCAAGTTTCACGCTCTGCACACGGCCCCCAATGTGGCTGGAAGCCTCGAGCACAGTGACATCCGTGAAGCCCTGCTCCAGAAGTGCTCGAGCTGCAGCCAGGCCAGCCAAGCCGGCGCCGATCACCACCACACGAGGCTGTCCCCTTCTTCTCCGTAGGCCACGACTGAGAGGGTCATCCGCACTGTCGCCACTGGATTCACAACTTTGCATACCGTCCGTACCTCACTTTCTAGGAGCCTTTCCCTGCGGAGCGGGGGAGCGTCTTTGCGAGTGAGCGGCCTCGGCCTCTCCGCCTCCCCTCCTCCGCAGCCACCAGGCTTCCTCCTGCAGCCGCCGCCCGGACCCGTAGGGCCGAGCCAGCCGCTGCGGCCTGTGCGGGGCCCCGCTCCTAAAATAATACTTTCAATTAGCTTACAAATTACACTGTTTTCATAAAATATCTTCCTACATCCTTAGTTTAGGTTAACCTAACCCCTACACCCTTCTTCTCTCACATCCTTCTGCCTCCAGTGCTTAAATCTTTACAAGTATGTCATCAAGCTATTTGTGAATTAAGACAACTGGAACCGTTGACCTACCATGGAACATCTTACTGACGGAGAACATATGTGTTTACTCATCTAATCTGTATCTGCATCCCAGCCCTCTTTATTATAATTAGCCAGTGCAAACTCCTTCAAGTTCCATTTCTTCTTTGATAAAACCACCATAGTAGTGGTACCCATGTCATGGATTTGTGATAAACATTAAATTATACAACCAGAATTCATATAACAATCCTTGTCAGATATTAAAGGAATATTACATTAATATTTTAATAAAATAAACTTCTAAGTAATGTCAAAAATACAGACTATATTTTTTACATATTAAATTGCATAAATATTCATGGTGCTGTGATCAAAGCCTGAGTTAGGTATTAAATACCAAAAGGTAATGGTGAATGTGCATATGGTTTTTGGGAGGGTGGCACTCTTTCTTTTTATTTAATTAGATACTTTTTATTTACATTTCAAATGTTATCCTCTTTCCTTGTTTCCTGTCCATAAACCCTCTATCCCATCCTCCCACCCCCTGCTTCTATGAGAGTATCTCCCACCCAACCACCCACCCCTCCCTGCCCTGACATTCCCCTACCCTGGGGGGGGGCAGTCTTGGCAGGACCAAGGGCTTCTCCTCCCATTGATGCCCAACAAGGCCATCCTCTGCAACATATGCAGTTGAAGCCATGGGTCTGTCCATGTGTACTCTTTGGGTAGTGGTTTAGTCTCTGGGAGCTCTGGTTGGTTGATATTGTTGTTCTTATGGGGTTGCAAACCCCTACAGCTCCTTCAATCCTTTCTCTAACTCCTCCAACGGGGATCCCCATTCTCAGTTCAGTGGTTTGCTGCTAGCATTAATCTCTGTATTTGACATGTTCTGGCTGAGCCTCTCAGGAGACATCTATATCCGGTTCCCGTCAGCATGCACTTCTTGGCTCTATCAATATTGTCTGGGCTTGGTGGCTGCATGTATATGGAATGGATCCCCAGGTGGGGCAGGCTCTGAATGGTCATTCCTTAAGTCTCTGCTCCAAACTGTCTCCATATCTCCTCCCATGAATATTTTTGTTCCCCCTTTTAAGAAGGAGTGAAGCATCCACATTTTGTTTGTCCTTCTTGAGTGTCATGTGTTCTGTGGATTGTATCTTAGGTAATCCAAGGTTTTGGGCTAATATCTACTTATCAGTGAGAATGGCATTCTTTCTATCTTCTTCCCAGAGTCCCAGATAGTCACTAAGTTTCAGAATTGTTCATTTTAGAGAAGCTGCCTCTCTAGGAGTTGCCTGAAGTTATCTCTAAATTTTGAAGGTCAGGCAAGGCTCTAATGGGAGGAGGAACAGAAGAGAGACAATTAACTTCAACATGAAAAGATGTTTGGCCAATTATCTGTTGTGATGGATAGATTGGATGTGCATAGGAAGACTTCTCTTTGTTCTACTAATAGCCGAGTGTTCATCATTTTGATGTGTTGGAAAGAACAGCTCCCCATGGACACCAATTTTCCAGGTTGTCCTCTCCTTTATCACCTAAAGTTTACAGTGATGGGTGATTTGTGGCAGAAATTTAAAGAAAGTATGACCACAGGTTCAATTTTTGTGGACTCGGTGACAAGGTATCTTCAATATTATGTGTTTATGATGTTCCTTCCAAGAACTACATTATTGCCCTAACACTTTGAATTAGCCCCCAGGGTGCTGGCTGTCAGTTCAGCCATAGGCAGAGAAACTACTGCTGGTTTTCATAGGAATCTTATTCGTTAGATGATTTATTTGATATTTCCTGTTTCCTACTTAAAAAAAAAAACAACAATTTTTTTCTTCAAACTTGGAGAGAGGAATGACAAATGTTTCAAGAGAGTTCATCAGGTCCCCTGCTAGAGCAAACTGGCTCCTAACCATTGCCCAGCCTTGGTGCATGTAGGCTGCTGGCACTGAAGTGGGTCACACAGTGGAAAAGAAAAAAAAAGAGAGAGAGAGTTCATCAGAAGTACCTAACCACTACTTTGCTAGCCCCCTTTATAGTTTCACTTCCAATTTTGATTTGGGCAGATAACTCTCAAGAAACTTGAAGATAGAGGTCACCCAAGGACCCTATTTTCATTCTCTTCTCTCATTACTCATGGGGTGCTGCCAGAAACTATTCACCTGGTCTTCTACAGTGACAGATTATCTATCTTTACTGAGAGTAGATTACTTTCTTTAAAATAGTCTCCATACACTCCTTCCCTCCGTGACTCAGCATCTCCCTGTCTGTAAGTGCTGAGCCTGCAGTATAGTTCTTAGCCCCAAACAGCCTTTTCCCAAAGAAGAATTCTACTATCTCCCTGCTCGTATAAACTGATCCACCAATTTCAGGAGCATGATCCTTGGGTGCCAGGAAGTGCCCTGGAGATGTAAAGACCTTGGGATCACAGTCCAGCTTGAACCTTTTACCCACTTCTTTTCTGGAAAAATGAGAAGATGAGAGCTGAGCAGCATGTTAGTAAAGAAAAGAAGGGGCCTGTGCTTTCTTACGAAAAACCTGGTAAGAGTCAGGAATCACTGAAGCTTTACTCTGCAAGCAATGGAAGGGGCAGGAGATTGTGAGCCACCTATGCGGAGCCACTGAGAACAGCAAAAACACTGTCATGTTGCTCTGCTCTGTGAGTGCATGTCATTTCTATGTGGGTGAATGAATGCTCTCATAAAGCTAGAGGAAGGGACCAAAACTGTTACATTTATGTTTAACAGAAGTAACTACTTACCTCATTTTTTTTATTTTTGTGTGTTTTCTGTCCTCTTTATCTCTCTTCATTTTGTATGAGGAACATTCTTTTTCCTTTGAGCTCTAGAATTACAAAACCACATGGCTCAGTTGGTTTAATTACTTGCTGCATAAAAAAGAGGAGCCAACCAAGTTCAATCTCCAATACCCAGGTAACAATATGGCACTGTGGCGCGTATTTGTAATCCTCGTACTGGGCAGGTCTCAGAGAGGAGAGTCTCCAGAGCTTCTTGGTCATATAGTCTAGCCTAATCTGCAAGCCCCAGGTCCAAGCTACCAAATTTTGACCTTTGAGCTACACATACATATTCGTACATGTGCACACACATGAATACGCACATACACATATCACACACACACACACACACACACACACACACACACACACACACACACCAAGAATGCATAAACCAAAAAGAAAAAATAGATTATGGATGGACAAGGTGGCACAGGTTTTTAAACCCTGCAGGGAGATCTCTGTGAGTTCAAGGCTAGCCTGGTCTACATAATGAGTTTTTCAGGACAGCAAGGGCTACATATCAAGAAACTGTTTAAGATTAAATTTTAATACTATGTGGTCAGCTCTAAAAACATACACACAAATATATTTTTTTCTTTGCTCTGCCTTTTCTTTAAATCTCTACTCCCAATTCCATAAAGATAATCAGATCCATTGTGCTTTTTAACTCCCAGGGAAGCTGGTGTTATAGGGCTGAAAATAATTGTTGTCTGTCAACAACCACCCTTCCCGGCTTTTTGTTCAGGAAAATCCTGAGTTCCTGGGGAAGATTAGGCTTCAAAGGGATGGGGCAGAGGTGATTGAGAGACTGAGGGAAAGTAGAGGAGCTGGGAGGTTTTCCCAAGACTGGGAAAAACCAAAGCAGTCTGCAGCAGAGCCTGTGGAATTTACGAGTGGTGCCCAACCAACATCCTTATCAGGAACTCAGAAAAGAACATCTCAACAATACAGTTACAAAGACAGGATATATAGATCTAAACTCACAGCCTCAGTAACCAAGCTTGGGAATCATCCTAACTCAGAAACAGTTGCAGTTTCTAGCCTTGTAGAATGGCTAAAGAATAGAGATGTAACAATGAAAACGGAACTGTACTGTTTCCCAACTTTTCAATTCTGATGAGATAAGGGAGACCACGGTAGGAAGTAGAGTTGATCTCGATCAACAGTCCGCCAGTCAAGTGGCCTAGAAGCCTTAATTCAAATTTAATTTCATATCTTGAACATCACAGGGTGGTGTTCTTATGTTTCCAAGTTTGTAAAGTAAGATTCATATCAACTTCACATGTTTCTGTAAGAAGAAATTTTCTATGAAACTGTATTTCTGGATAAAAGAATTATGAGTGCTTGTAATTTTTTCTAAAGTTGTAGAAAACTCACATTTAAAAAAACATGTTTACATGTTCCTTTACAGCGTACATTCCTACAAAACGTACATTTTTCTGTACAGTGCAGAGCAGGAAGTAGAGAGAAATAGTTTAGATATCTCAACATGACACAGCCTTGAGTTTCATACAGAACTCCACAACTTACTGCTGCTCTCAGATAAAAAAACAACCTAGGATTAGGACTTGATGTGAGTGATTTACTGAGGGGACACTCCCGGGGGATACTAGCAAGGATGTGGGAAGAGCAGGCTAGGGAAGAAGCTAAACAAGCAATAAGACTTAAGAGACAGTAGGAGCCTCCACAGCATTCTGAAGGGAACTCTGAAGTGTAAATTATGCTTCAGAATTTGGCCAAAGGAGTTTGGCTTTTATATCTTGAAATCAGTTAGTCACTGCCTTTGGGAGTCACTTGGAAGACATAAGTTCCCCAGTATTTCTAGCTTTCTACACAGGCAAGTGAAGCAACCCAAGTAATGCAGGAACATGAGGCAAACATATGTCAGCCCTTAGAAGCAAACTGCAGCCAGGCATAGTGGAAACAGGAGAATCAGGAGTATAAGCCAGCCTCAGCTACAGGCAGGCTTGTCTATGTGAGACTCTGTCTTAAAAGAACAATAGAAGGCTGGAGAGATGGCTCAGCGGTTAAGAGCACTGACTGCTCATCCAGAGATCCTGAGTTCAAATCCCAGCAACCACATGGTGGCGGTTAAGAGCACTGACTGCTCATCCAGAGATCCTGAGTTCAAATCCCAGCAACCACATGGTGGCTCACAACCATCTGTAATAGGATCTGATGCCCTCTTCTGGTGTGTCTGAAGACAGTGACAGTGTGTGTGTTTGTGTGTGTGTGTGTGTGTGTGTGTGTGTGTGTGTGTGTGTGTGTGTGTGTGCAATGAAGTTGGCAAAAGTGCACGCACACAAGGCAGGGACAACGGGTTCAAATGATCTAGGACAAGGCTATAATAACAAGCTTCCACTACCTGCAGACACTGCCCTGTCTGCTGTCCTTATTACCTAGTTTCGTTTTTCATCCTCTCCCCCTTCAAATAGTTAGCGAAATAGCATTTTGTCAATATAGTCTATCTCCTCTTTCTTTTTAAATTTACAACTATTTAACATTTAACATTTCTATTTAAACTTCATAGTTCTTAACAGCATGTACCATGCTTTGCTGTGTGGATATTTATTATATTTACTGTTTATCCACTGTCTCTCTTGACTACATGTAAGCTTGGTGAGGGTACAGTGTTTTGTCTACTTTTCTGTTTCTTATGAAATTGGACACCTATAGCAGTGCCTAGGACGCACTCAGTATATGCTTGTTGAGTAATTTACTAGATGAATTGAGGAACTTTTCCAAAGAAACAACATAAAAATAATCAAAGTATACAAAGAAAGCCTACAATGGGGTCGCCTATTACTGTTACTTTCTGCTTTCAATGTCAAAATAATTATTTTATGTAGAATGGGCAACAAGTTTTGAAAGTCCCTAAAATAGTAAAGTTAGTGTCTCCTTTTCTTTTTTTATTAGCATGTAGTGATTTTATATAATAATGTGTTTGATTATGACATTTGTATAAGTTTTGTCTTCATTTGCTTTCTACTGTTATGATAAAACAACATAACCAAATGCAACTTGGGAAGAAAGTTGATTTCAGCTGACACGGAAATAGTTCATCATTGAGTAAAGCCACAGCAGAAACTCAAGCAGGAACCTGAGGCAGTAACTGATGCAGAGGCCATGGAAGAACGCTGCTTCCTGGTTTACTCTCCGTGGTTTGCTCATTCTGCTTCCTTATAGTGCCAAGGACTATCAACCTAGGGGCGGTACCACCCGTAGTCAGCTGAGGCCTCATATATCGATCATTAATCAAGAAACACCTCCGTAGACCTGATGGCAGGCCAATCTGACAAAGGTGGTTCCTTGATTGTGGTTCCCTCTTCCCAGATATGTCTAGATTTGTGTCAAGTTGACCAAAACAAACCCGCACATGAACACAAAATGTATTTTGATCATATTTACTCTCTACTACCCATTTATATCTTCATCCCTCTCCTGATGATCCTTTTCCTCTTCTTAACTTGTCCTCCTTTTCCTTTTATGTCTATTTTGGTTTTAGTGAATTAATGAGTTTAATTAGAGTTACTTACAGGACCATGAGTGAGCATGGGTAACTTACTAGTGGCTACACCACTGGGGAAAATGTGTGCTCCTCTTTAGCATAATAGAAAGCAAAAATAGAACCTAGGGGTGGTGTCTTGGGAGCCCATCTTCTCTCCATAGGAAATATTGACTGGCCCAGTCCTGTGTGGGTAAACACAGCAGTTGAGCCTCCAAGAATGTAACTAAGTTCCAAGTGTTGAAGAGAGTAACAGGCATTTCCTGTCAGAAGACAGTGTTCTCCGACAGTCACCTATTCTCCTGGCTCGTCCATTCCCTCTGTGTGCTCTTCCATGATGCTCCTGAGACCTTGGATGGGGAGATATGTATTCCTCTTTATGACAGAGCACTCAGCAAACTCTTACTCTCAACACTTTGACCAGTTATGAGTCCCGTTGGTAACTGCTAACAAGCCGAAAAGAAACCTCCACAAACAAACCCGACCGCAGCACTAAGCTATGGACATGAACATAAATGTTGAGAAGGAGAAGGCAATTTTCACAAGCATATCATGTCCATTTCTCTGAGTGAAAATAGGAGGTTCTACCATAGATCCTAGAATTTTTCTCAGCCAAAGGCTTTTGACCAGGTATGCAATATCAGATATGGATCCGCTCTCCCAGAGCAGACCTCAAATCCAACCAGAAAGCAGTTGTCTACTCCTGTAGCATGCTGTTACTGCAAGAGAGCACATCTTTGAAACAGGGCCTCATTATGTAGTCCTTGCAGGCTTTGAACTTACTATCCTGTTTCAGCCAATTGAGGGGTAAGATTACAGGACTCTATCACTAACCACATTCAACTTATGCTTCATTTTTGGTCTACTTATACAATACAGAGGTATAGTAAAATCTTTTACTTTTATTATTAATTTGTCTATTTTCCATTATATTTATGTTAAATTTTGATTATGCTTATTGACATTATTAAGCATAAATTCATTAATTAGTTCTAGAACAATCCTATCAAATATGTTATCATTTAAAAATATTTACTATATGTGTATATGTATGTACTGTGGTGTATGTCCGTGCAGCATATGTACACAGGAACCCAGGAGCGTCAGAAGGGAGCATTAGATCCCCTGGAACGGAAACTACAGATGGCTGGGAACCAACATGTAGGTGTGGGAAAAGAACTCCGATCTGCAGCAAAGAGGCAAATGTTCTTAACCACTGAGCAGTGTCTCCAGCCCCTGAATTTTTCAACCTTTTCAATGGCCTTCTTTATCTCTAGGAATACATTTTCCCCTTAACATTTCTTTGCTGATAATAACATGAAGATTTGGGGGCTCTGACATGTTCTATATTTATTTTGAGAAATTCACAAGAATACCACTAGTCTCTTCTCTATCCTAGGAACACCTCCCCCACCCCAATCTGTTCAGTACCAAAGAAACTTGCTCTAGGAAGAGGAAATTACTATAATGCTTTTGGCATTGCACCTTTATTAAAACATGTCTCTGTTGGGCTCATTATAACCAGACAGTGTCTGTACTTTGTCTTCTGTTCCTCATGCCTCATTAGGCTGTGAGCATTTTAGCTTAAACTCAATAGTTTAGTAAATAACCTCAGGGTAAAAAGGGTTTCTGTGCTCTTATTTATCAGATTTTTCACTTTGACTTAGATTCTGGACTTGCCAATTTCATGGGGTTTTGTCAACCCTTTGGTAGTCTTAAGAGTTTTAAAATATTCTGTCCAGCACTTTTCCCATTGCTTTTAGTATGAGGCATGACCTCAATAATCAGAAACAGAACTCTATCATTTATCTTCCTTTGACACGAACTTGAGTTAATAGAATACAAAAAAAGGTCACATGAGACATGTGGAGAAGTATAGGGATGAAACTGCAGAAGAAAAATAGCAAGAACTTTTCTGAGTAGCATTTTTCTTGTCAATTATCAGACCTCGAAAGAGAGAGAGATAGATAATAAAATATGATGTGGGAATACATACAAATGTCTGTTAAGGATTCCACAGTTGATTTTCTAGGCTTTAGTATATAGCCTCTTAGAAGTTAGGTGAATTTACTAGAAAAGGGTAGAAAGATTACCTATTTAAAATTTCAGAAATAAGTGGGAGCCATGGCTTATCATACAGACGTGGCGAAGTCCAAGAACCATACCACACACAACCAGTCCTGCAAATGGCACAGAAATGGCATCAAGAAATCCAGGTCACAAAGATATGACTCTCTTAAGGGGGTTGACCCAAGTTCCTGAAGAACATGTGCTTTGCCAAGAAGCACAACAAAAAAGGCCTGAAGAAAATGCAGGCCAACAATGCAAAGGCAGTGAGTGCACTCGCAGAGGCCATCAAGGCCCTCATGAAGCCTCAGGCTGTCAAGCCCAAGATGCTAAAGGGCCCCAGCCACAAACTCAGTGGTGTGGCTTTCATTGATCAAGCTTGGGAAGAGGATTCGAAGCTACATGACCAAGGTTCGTAGGCTCTGCCAACCAATGCCCAAGGTTCAAACCAAGGCAGAGGCCAAAGCTCCAGCTAAGGCCCAGGCCAAAGCTCCAGCCCAGGCTCCCAAGGGTGCCCAGGCCCCTGTGAAGGCCTCATAGAAAAGGTCCCTGCCAGTGTGAAGACAGACAGACTGCTGTGACACAACCACCTACATACTATGTGCAGATGACCAGTGTCCTATGCTGTTTTTACAAATAAACTTGAGACAAGATCAAAAAAAATTCAGAGATAACAGTAGTAAGTACTTTTAGCAGGCCAAAACCAGAAGTGGAAGGGCATAGTAAGGTGTAAGAGAGGCTCTTATTTCCCAAGATATGCAAGAATAGGAGTAAAGGAAGGGGGAGTGAATTCATGACACATGTGAAAAAAAATGGTTATGAATTTGGACCGTAGACATAAGTTAAGGCAGGCATGGTGATGCAATGACATTTTTATGCCTCAGAATTTATATTCTGTAAATTTAATCCCCAATACCACAGCTAATTAGGTCGTATGAACTGCACTCTCATTAATGATGTTCATAAAAGGCCTAATGCTATATAATCAGTCTCGTCCCTGACCATTTGTTTTGTCATATGATGAATTGCTATGTTATAAATCACCTGATACAATCTCTCTGTCCTGGCCTTCCTATCCTTCAGATCCACGATCAAAATAAACTTCATTATAAAGTATTAAGTCTGTACTATTCTGTTACAGTAGGACAAAATTCACTAAGGTAAGAAGGAAAGACCAGGAAGAGGGCCATAAATAGCGAACATCTCAGTAAGTTCAATGGATTACAGTTCCCAGTAGACAAGGAGAAACAGAGGGATAAGAATATACAAAGTCGTGACCAAGAAAGGTAACTTTTAAAATCAATATTTTGGACTTGGTAACACTATTACTGGTGATAAGGTCTAAAAGATGATACATGGAAGTAGTTAGCTAATGTGAGCTATAGGCAGGACCACGGAAACGAGAACATTGATGAATAGTTCACTTGATGTTGAAATCATCAAGGATGATAAGATTAATAGGGAAGAAAGGAAGCGGGCCTCGAAGCAGATGCTGGAGTCTTGAGTGAATGAGAAGTACAGCGCCGCAGAGTTGTAGACGACTGCAACAAGGACAGCAGCAGTGCTTTGGCCTAGGAATTTAAGACAGAATGGAGCTGGCACATGAAAGATGAGAGGAAGTGTGACCTGGGAGTGGTTGGGAAGAGCCTCGAAAGTTCTAACAAACCAAATTAAAAACACTTTTCTTATAGGTGCTGTGATACCGCGGGAGAGGCAGAAAAACTATGGGAAAATGCTATAATTCATCCATTGTCTAACTTATTCAGTTAGCTAGGTACTAAACAGTTACTGATGATCAAGTTTGCCAGACCATGTGGGTGCTGAAGAGGTGAGGACACTGCTAAATATCAGGTTTCAGAGAAGCTGGAATTTATTATCCTTCTTGGGAACAAATAATTTGGTGTCACTCACATGCTGTCATGCCCAGTTAACTTGTTGCAGAGCCTAACATGTTGCTGCCCATGTGTAAAAATTGAATTTGGCAATTGTCCAGTCGTGAAAAGAAGCAAATAAATTTTCATTAAGGGTAGCTAAATGTAATTTTAAAATTTAATTACACAGCTACAATAATCAAAATTAGGTGGTATTGTGTAGCAGGGGGCTTCTACATCAATGAAACAGGAAAAAAGAATCTGAAGCGCACACAAACTTACATGACTAATTGATTTTTCTAGAAAATAATTAAAGTAATTCTATCAGAGTAAGACACTTCAAAAGTGGTGTTAGAAAATTGAACATTTATGCCAATTTACAAAAGACCTCAGCTTTCATTTCACACCACATGAAAATAATCAACTCACCATAGGTTGCAGACCTAAATATAAAATATAAAATCTATAAATCGTAGATAAGAAAAACAGAAAAATCTTGACTCTAGATTAGAAAGGCATATGGTTTTGTATTCATTCGAATAGTCCATGTCTTTTTATTGATGATGAGATTTATCAGTGCACATAATTTACTTTAAAATTGATATGATTTTGTGTTATCAAAATTTTAATGTAGTTCCCTGTAATTTAAACAGTTGTATGAAAAGAATGAAAAGAAAAAACACAGAGCAGGAGAAAATATTAAAAATCATGTATCACATTAACTGTATATTAGAAAAACATAAAGAATTCTTAACATTTTGTAATAAGCAAATGACCCAGTGGTAAAATGAAGGGAAACAAAACAAAATAAAATTATACTTGTGCCCTGGCCTGTTATAATTGAAAGGTTATCAGTAGCAGATGTTAGAGATGACACTGTACAACTTGAATACTGGTTCATTGCTAGTGGGAATGTAAAATTATAATGCAGCTACTGTGGAAAACGGTTTGGAACGCCATGAAAATGTTTTAACAGAATTCAATTTTTAAATGATCTAAGAATCACTCACATGACAAATAGGACTCCCCAAACAACATAGAATAATCTAAAAGGAGGTGGAAATGTGCATATGCCAAAAGAAGAGACTTATTAAGAACCCTAAACATGGGGCTGGAGAAATGGCTCAGCGGTTAAGAGCACTGACTGCTCATCCAGAGGTCCTGAGTTCAAATCCCAGCAACCACATGGTGGCTCACAACCATCTGTAATGAGATCTGATGCCCTCTTCTGGTGTGTCTGAAGACAGCGACAGTGTCATCATATAAAATAAATAAATAAATAAATCTTTTTTTAAAAAAAAAGAACCCTAAACATTGTAAGAAATACATGTATTGCAGAGGCTGAGGCAGAAGAAGCTCTTAAGTGCAGTAGTGTACGGTCAACCCCTCTCACCTAGTAACCTCATTTCGATAACTCTCAGTATCGGAATACAAGATATCAAAAGGATAGCAACCTCTTATCTCCCCTCAGAAGCACAGATACATACCGATACCAAAATCACAGACGAGGCTGAGGAAGTAGATCCACTAGTGGGATACTTGTCCAGCATGCACAATACCTGCAGTCTGATCCTAGACAAGGTGGTACATCCTGGACTCTCAGCACAAAGGGTAGAGGCAGGAGGATCACAAATTCAAGGTTGTCCACAGCTACATGCCATGTTCAAATTCAACCTTGGGTACTGAGACCCTATCCCAAAACAAAACTCTGTCTCTCTGTCTCCAGCTCTCCATCTCTCCATTATCTCTCTGTCTCTGTCTCTCTGTCTCTGTCTCTGTCTCTGTCTCTCTCTCTCTCTCTCTCTCTGTGTGTGTGTGTGTGTGTGTGTGTGTGTGTGTGTGTGTGTGAATGGAAATATAAAACACAGCAGGTATAATGGAACAGTTGAGAGACTGAGGTAGGAGGATTGCAAATCCCAGGACATACTCTACCTTAATAAAGAAAAAAAACAAGCAAACAAACAAAAAGGAAAGAAACATAATGCTCTTGAAATGATACAAAATCTGGCTTCCTACTTCCTACAACCAGCTAAGTCACTGGGGCCTGAAAATCAAAATTCTGTTATCTGGATCTCCAGTCCAGACCCTTGAGCCTAACTTCCCATCCACATGATGAGAATGTCACAGAAGAGTTCATTTGGATAACTTTTCAGCTCCTGCAACTCAGTTTTGTTCAACCTCATCTACCCCCTTCCTATAAGTGTTGTCACTCTTAAGTGAAGGGCACCAATAATCCACTCATTGCCCAAGCCTTCTCTGCCCATAACTCATCTACTCCCTATAAATCATCTACTGTTGTCTGACATGTTAATGCCCCCCAACATGCTTGAACCTGATCCTCAATATGATTGTATTAAGGGACAAAGCCTTAGGAAGTGATTAGGTCATGAAGTTTTCAGGTTCATAAATAGAGTCATTCCCAGTTTAAAATGGACCTGGCCTGCTCTTCTGCCATGAGAGGACACAAAAGTTGCCACTTATGCAGAAGAGTCCTCATCAGGCATTAAATCTGCCAGTGTCTTGATCTGGAGCCTCTAGTCTTTACAACTGCAAGCGCTTGATTTCTGCATTTTTTCAAACTATTCAGTCTAAAGGACTTTGTTGCAAAGGCCCAAATATGAGTGATCAGGTTCAAGCCTGTGGCTTGGGGTGGGGGACATTAACATGTCAAATAAGAGGTCTGGGCAATGAGTGGCTTATTGGGGCCCTTCACTTAAGAGTGAGACACAATCCTCCATTAATCCTCGAAATGTTTCTTAGGGCCAGTAAGATGCGCTTCCTGCTGCTGAGCCCGAGTTTGATGTGTATGCCATAAGGAGAGAATCTATTTCTGGAAATTGTTCTCTGGTCTCCATATGCTTGTGTGTGTGTGTGTGTGTGTGTGTGTGTGTGTGTGTGCGCGCACACACACACACACATTAAATAAATAAATTGATGTAATAATACTTTTTGAAAATGTTCCCCAGAGACCCTCCTTTGGGATACCATTTGCCTCCCTTGCTCAATCCATATGTCTACTGAAATCTGAGCAGCCTTCTGTGTTGTCAAATGCTCATGGGGACAGCCAATGTACTTGGCAAATCTTGCTAAATTCTGAACCGTTTCACCTCTAACTTAAAACTCACTAGATGGCTTCCCATTGTATTGTGTATACAGTCCAAATAACCGACCCAAGTCAAGCAAGGCCTTACATGTGGCTGACTGTGTGCACGTCATCATCACTGCTTTGGCCATACTGAACTGTCCTAAATTCCCATTCCCTCTAACCATCTTACTTTTGAATGTTTCACTTCTGCCTAGAACATTGGTTCTCAACCTGTAGGTCGCAACCCCTTTGGGGATCAAATGACCATTTTACAGAGGTTGTATATCAGACATCCTACATATCAGACATTTACATTATGATTCATAACAGTAGGAAAAGTACAGTTTTGAAGTAGCAAGTAAGTAATTATAGGGTTGGGGGTCACCACAACACAAGGAACCATATTAAAGGGTCACAGCATTAGGAAGGTTGAGAACCACTGACCTTAAACATACTTTTGTGCTTTTTCATCAACCAGACCCACTCAACCTTTGCTGGACTGCTTGTGTTTATATTCTGTAGTCATGCCTGGATTGACAGAGCGGTCACAGTGTCTTACAGTCTACTATTCACATACAATATGATAGGATTCTAAATGGTTATCTTTTAGAGAAGCTTTATTTTCAACGTCTCTCTCTCTCTCTCTCTCTCTCTCTCTCTCTCTCTCTCTCTCTCTCTCCCTGTGTGTGTGTGTGTGTCCATACTTACCTCATCAAATCTACTATCTTCCAAAGTTAAATTCATTTGAATTCAAAACTATACACAAATGATTTGCCTCATCAGTTTAAGTAACAGGATGATTTCATAATCTATTTCTAGAAGCGGATGAGAAGCACCTTAACTACAGGCACTTCTTTAGTCACAGAGGATGCTTTATTATTGCTCAGTAATGATACCCAGGTGTGTCACGATATAGTAATTCAGGCCTGGCTTACAGCAACATCAACAGCCTATGAGCCACTCTTTCTGCCTCATATGATACTGTCTAAGATTCTATGTTAACTATTCTTTTTTGTGGTATGTATTTTAATTTTTGGTGTTTAAATCATTTAGGAGCTTTTGTCTATTTTTATGTTTAACTTCTCTTCCATTTTTGCATTATAATAAATACTCAAGTGAAGGTGTCGCTTGTCTTAAATACTTAACTAAGGTAGGTGGCATTGTTTGTTAGTCTGATTTTTTTTCAGATGCAAGAGATCAAACTCAGAACTTTCCACATGCTAATAAAGCACTCTTCCATTAAATTATACCATCTGTCCCAGATTTGGTTTTCTAAGTGTTGAAAATGCTATAAAAAAAGGACAAATTCCAATTTATTAACTATGCCTTTTTAGTATATACATATTATATAATTTCCATTCGTTTAGGTGAAGTGGAATCAAATTGTGAATTCATTAATGAGTGAATAACACATTAATGAAGTCAATATTATCATCAGCAGGCAACCAAAGCACAGTACCCTTTTGGGAGACATTTCATATAGAACCATAACAATTGTGCCAAGTTGCATAATTTGGTTTCACAAGCTAGTAAAACAATGTTCTCACTAATGTAAAGTCTCTCTCTCTTTCTCTCTCCTCTCTCTCTCTCTCTCTCTCTCTCTCTCTCTCTCTCTCTCTTCTCTCTCTTCTCTCTCTCTCTCTCGTGTGTGTGTGTGTGTGAGAGAGAGACAGAGACAGAGACAGAGAGACAGAGAGACAGAGAAAGATGTGCATGTGTGTGAGAGTGTGCACATGCAGAGATCAGACAGGATGTCGAGTGTCTTCCACTATTGCTCTCTGCCTTATGACATTATCGTTCACTGAACTGGAATCTTACTGTTTAGGCTAGGCTGGCCAGTCTTCTCTCAGGATCCTGCTCTCTCTCTATCCTCTCAGACTTACAGAAGTGCACAGGTGTACCTGGGTCTTTACATGGGTGCCATGGACTCAAATGGAGATCCTCATACTTGCAGAGCAAGCTTTCTTATCCCCCATGCCACCTCCCCAGCCTCAGGGCTTTCTTTTTCCTGTAAAAGTGTGGTTTTTCTTTAGTAGTTGCTTATTCCAAATTTTTTAATTCATATATGTAAATATGTAATATATAAATGTTATATATAATATACATTTTGAAGTATATGTATATACAATAATATATTGTATATATAATAGTATACTTTCTGAGTTTCACATTTATTTTTATGATTCCTTTTTTGAGAGTGCCTCTCTGTATAACATAAGATGTCCTCAAAGTTGCTTTTCTCCTGTCTGTACATCCCAAGTTCTGGTATTATAGACATTTGCCAACATCCCAAACCTTACTTTGCTTTTCATAAGTGGACTAATTCCTGTATCTCTTGTTCTCAGCCAGGATAATTCTGTGTACCTATCCTATTTGAAACAAAGATCTTCCAAGTAAGGTGTACCAGCCTCAACAGAAATATACATTGCTTTTCCTTTGCCTCATCTTTGCAAGTAATGAACTATGCTCTTCTAAAATGTATATATTATTACATGTTTATTATACAGAGATATATACTTATACAGTAGTATTGTACTATGCTCTAACAGTACACAACCATTCAAAATACCTTTTAGGAACCACTGATGTAGATTAGCCAAGAAACTTGCATATTCAGAAATATTGCAATGTGGAATGTACCCAGGCACTATGGACCAAGAGATGTTGAAGATTCTCTAGGAAAAGAGTGAAGTACATTCACCAAGTGCTCTAGTCCACCTTTCTTAAATTCTGGAGTAAGCGTAATCTAAAATTCACCAAATGAAATTTTGTGTGGTGGATCTGCACACGTAATTAAACTTAGTAGTTCTGTACTCTACTAATTACATTCATAATTAACTGTTGAATTAATAACAGCGCTACAGGTTTAATATTAAATTTTGGAATGATTTTATCATTGCTTCTATACAAGAAGTAATTATTTCCCTTACAGAATGAGACCCTCAACACATCAAAAATATTTAATAATGAGTTAATTTTGTAAATTAAATGAATAGACACTTGGTAAATCTAAACTAATAATTACGAGACATCTGATCTCATATTAGAAGGCCTTATCTAATCAAGCTACAGTTATTATTTTGTGGATGGGTTTTTGGTTTTTTGCCCTGTAAATTAATATAGTGAATACTATTGTTGGTGGTTATTTAAATTTCAAGACATTCTGTCTTTGAACTTGAATTCTTTTTGAATGGCCTCAGAAGAAAAGGAAGAGTGTCTGAGAAGCATTCTGTCTCCATGATCAATAACAACCTGATACTTTTATTCAGGAGAAAGCCACAAGGCTGTTCCAAAACACATAGGCCAGTTCTGAATGCTGTTTCTGGCAATACAAATTACGGGTTCCTTTTCACAAGATTGGACTGATCTACTAGACATCTGACATAGGAGTCTGCATATCCCAGCAGTTTGGTTTGGACTCCCCGAATCTTTCTTGATAAGATGTTCACTCTATGGCCAGCCAAAGAACAATTTCTAGACTCACTGCAAGTATCAAACAAAAATAGGTGGAAGGTGTTTTTATGGTACTCATATCCTTTGGAAGCCCTTGATCTAGATACAAAGAGAGGTGGTCTAGACTTGCATTGTGCTCTTCCTGAAGATGGTATTTGTAGTTCAGGAAAAAACTCACAGTTCCTTCAAAAATTCCCTTCTAGAAGCATGTACTTGGGTAGGTAAAACAGAAATAAAGTCTAGAATATTAAAGGTACGTTGGCTGTAAGAATTTAAATAATAAATATTTTTCAATAAATGTAAAACCTCAGTGAAAAAATTCGGAGTTTGATTCTATGGAGTACCTGTTTGGGAATCATGACTCTTCCTTACCACAAACAGTGAGGACCACAGTCCAAAGCATCCTACACATGCTTATGAACTGTAATCACCTCTATCACCCACCATTGGAAAAAATAAAGTTTAACGGTCCCTGGTGTGTACTGCATTAAGAGGTTTTTGCCTTAAACACAAATGACGGTTGTTCCTGAATTTGACGGTATGCTACCAGACACTTTTCAAAGTGCAAATCAGATTGCCTAATTGATCAACTACACTGCATCAAATTTGAGTAGTGAAAATATAATTGTGTGACAAACTACTGACGAAAAATAAATCATTATCTGGGTCTTGGGAGCTCTTGTTTTGTAGACATATTTTATAGACTCTCATGATCTATTCTGTATTATGCTATACTATTTAATTATCTCAAAGCACTAGACGGTATTTATTATTTTTAATTAAAAATGAAACTGGAGTGGAAGAGGTGTGGGAAATAAATTAGATTACAGTACAATTTCTCAGCATTTAATTATTTTAACTGGATCTATGCTTTAAAGTGAATAAAAGACTTATTGAATTATCCATCACTGTGTACAAGGACTAGGCTTGCTTATTTATACTTTTTGACTTTGTCTGTGAAGTTGAACAAGAATTTCTCTGTAGTTAAAAAAACCCTCTTTTTGACGAAAGGGTTGAAACGAAACAAAAATGGCTCTACTAAACAAAGCGATGCCTATGTCCTACTTTAACATTGTCTCAAAGACTTACAACCCTCAGACAGGACAGCTGTGAGATGTGTCTGGGAGACTGGATCTTAAACACAGCAATTACAACCTTAACACAGATCTCTGTTCCCCTAGCCTACAGCAAAAACAGAACAAAGTTTGAAATGATTTTCCAGTTTGGAACAATGCTTTTTCCTGGTGTTCTGGCTGGTAAAATTTAACAACAAACACATCGTGAGCAAGAAAAATACAGGAAGAAAGGAAGCTGGTTTTTCTTTTATGTTAACAATATGAAGACACAAAGTTTAAATTCACTAAAGTGCAATCTTTATTCCCAAGAATTCAAGACTACCATGTGGATTTTAGATATATACATGACCCATTAGCATAGCTGGGACCCTTTGCCCCAATGCCCTTCCATTGGCCTGACTTACCCTGAACTGCATATGGATAAAGGACATACGGTGCAGTTTCAACCTCCACAAAATACTATTCTAAATATATCCAAATCACATAGCTTATGCCTAAATTTCTCTCCATGTCTGTATTATTCTCTAATCTCATTACATGCAAAAGACAGTTTCACTGGGTGCTAAACTGAATGGATAGTCCCTATCTAAAATGCATACAGTGGAGGGGAAGATTCGATTCTCCATTAAAGAAGAAAAGCTACCCTCTGAAGGCAACTTTTTATGAGGCAACTAGGAGATTAGTGAAGCTCAAGCTGTTTCCTCTTTCCCTTTATTTGTGGATAAGCGGGCCATATCCTGACAGACTGCACGCATGAAAAGACTCCAAAGATAGCCATGCTGAAACTGAATTTTCTGATAGTGGGTTGGAGATACACGGATGGAAAGCTCATTTCTATTGCAAGAGTGCAGACTGACAACTGTAGTAGGTAAAGTAGATGCTACCGGTGTACCTTTCAGACTCCATTTGCTAGGTAGATGCATATATTTGCTAACTGTTATAAGTGTTGGCTGCCAAAGATTCATACTTCAGTATTTGTCAGAGCCATTTTGTGAAATCAAAGCCCATCTTCTCTCGACATTACCCGTGTATTCTCTCTCGGTGTCTGTAGAAGCCTAGTTTTCTTATCTCAAGATGGCTCAATTCCTTCATGTCTTTCATGTTTCAGAGTTTCCTTGGTCTCAGACTAAGTCTAAACTCAAGTTGGACTGTGTTTATGCTTAGCTTCTTCCCTATCCTAGGCTGCTATCTCCATGTACACTTGCTTTAGAGCACACCTTCAATAAATCATTTTCACAAGAATCCTTATCTCAGGCTTTACATCTTGGGAGTCCAACGTAGCATACCAGAAACTGATTTGCTCCATTTCTGGATCTGGTCTCCAGTTTCATTTTCTCAGTGAAGGCAACTCTGTTTTCTTGACTTATGGAGAACCCTTCACCAGGCTTGTGTCTCCAAACCCTAAGTCTATTACAGATAATGGAATGGGGAGGGGGTGGTTTCCTTGTGTTAAAATAAAAATGTCCCTATAAACACACACATACACGCGCGCGCGCGCGCGCGCGCGCAAGCAAACAAGCAAGCAAGGAGAGGAGATGTCTATGATTCCCTTGAGCAGACACGACCTTTGTCCTGCTCCTCTACAGCCCAGAATATAGTAGTAACTCAATACTGATGGCCATATAGTATACTTGGCAAGCTAGGTCCCACCCAGGCTCCCAGGCTCCCTATTCTCTCTATACCAATGGGAGTGAGAGAGAAGGCTACAATAACTCATTGAAAAGCTTGTAGACATTGAGTGACAGATAGTCTAACTGCAAATAGTGTGAAAACATATACCCCTATGTATGTTGCTTGAATGTAACCCTAGTCCCCCATTCTTCTGCTTCCTGGAAACTTGTTCCTTGATTATGCCTTCTTAAATTACCAACTATTTCTGTTGTTGACATGGCCTTGACTTTTAGGGGATGAGAATGAAATGAGAAAGGTAACGTTCCCATGGACCCCAGTGAGAAATATTAAAGCACTCCAAACTTAAAAGTTGTACTACTATCCTCCACCCTGATGCCAGTAGTCTCCAATCAGTGCTTAACCTCACATCAACCTGCAGGGCTCAGAATCAGGATGACTTTCCTCCTCTTCTTTCCACCCCTTCCTAAGCCACAGTCCTGTAGCCCCAAAAGAATAGAATTGTTACCTGGCCAAGAATCTGTTTTAAGAGCCAGAAGTGGTTGGGTGACTGCAAGAAACAATATTTTCTAGATACCTCAGAACAAGATGCTCATAAGGACTCACAATGGCTACGTCAGCATGCACAAGACCCCCAAAAACTCAAGCCAGAATAAAACCTTCATGGAGAGAGAAAGTGGGCATAAAGTCTCACTTTTAGCATAGAAGGTATTGGTAACTGAGGGGAGGGGATCATTTTTCTTTAAGAGTGTAAACCTGGTAAACGGAGCGTGTTCCAGTGGAAGACTACATGTCCAAGAATAAATATATGGGCAGCACAAATTGGACTAAATGGTTCTTTAAAAAAAAGACCACACCAAGTTGGTTGTGTAAGGAAGGGAGTGATGAATCTGGAGGATTTGAGGGAAGTTGTAAGTATGATCTAAACACAATGAATGAAATTCTCAAAGAACAAAAACAACAAGAGCAAAAAAGAACCCCTGTCTGGACGAGACTTCAGTATGTGATCATAAGAGGCCATATGTCTAGTGAACTCAGGTCCTAATTTTTTTCTGGCCCTTTTAGCCAAACAAAGTGTGACAAATGCAACCCTCCATGTTTTCTCGCCCTACTGCAATACACTGTACCTTTCTTGGTCTGTATAGGCTTTGCACACAAGGCAAAATTTTTCTCTGAGAACTGGAGGAAGCAGCTTTATTTCTGGCATATAAACTGACCAGGAAAAGACTCATTAGAAAGTTTAGGTTTGATAGACAGACAGACAGACAGACAGACAGACAGAGAGACAGACAGGCAGACACACACACACACACACACACACACACACACACACACACACACACACACAAATTATTCTGTCATAAAGAAGAAACCACGGCACTAAATGGGTAGAACTGGGAGTCTGATTGGCAAAAAAGTGGATAGAACTGAAAATCGTTATGTTGTGAAAAATAAGCAGGACTTGGAGAGATAGACATTGCATGTTTCCTTGTAAAAATGGAACCTAGAAAGGAAAAACCTGAATGGAGAAGGAGGACTCTTAGGGAAGGAGGAGATGAGAGAGGGAGGGAATAAAAGAGGGTGACTGGCATGCAACTACGATTTAAGTATATCGCATGCATATATGGAAATGTCACAGTGAAATGAATTATTCTGTACACTATATACTAACCATCCATATTTGTATATCCATACAGAGTTCAGCTTTTGTAAGGAGCTGGAGATGAACCCAGGGTCTTGCACATGCTATGCAAGGACTCTACCATTGAGCTACATCCCCCAGCCCTTTAAAGTTCACCATCAGTAGAATACAACACTATGAAGGATATATGGTGATATGTAGGAGGAGAGAATCTCAAGCAGAAAGGCAAACATACAAAGGCTATGTGAAGGGCACGTGGTCTGTTTGGCCCAGGCATACCCAGGAAGCTAGGATGATTAGAGAGAGGAAGATGAGGCAGGAGTGTAAAAAGGTTGACTATGACAGAGTCTTGTCAGTTGTGTAGGGAGGGTATTTGTTTTTATTTTAAACAACTCAGGAATTGGGCTTGGAGTTTAGAAAAATGTTAATATATCCAGATGTGCTCAAAATATACTGTAGGACACCAAAAGTGATAAGAATTACTGGTATAGCTCCATCACCCTTGACAACATCAAATTAATAGAAAAAATCTTATAGTCAAAGTATTTGAGTCTTAGGGATTGAACCTAGGGCCTCATGTTAGCAGGCAAGCACCGTACCACTGAAGTATAATCCTAGCTTAGCACTTAATAAAGTAAGCCAGTCATTTTTAAAATTTCAAACTATTAATAAAATAATAAGGAAACTTCATTTATGTAGTAAAGAACTATATATAATTCAATGATTCCTTTATTGATTAAATTAAATTAGGTATAAAAGAAAGTATCCTTTTTCTTTTTTATTAACTTGAGTATTTCTTATATACATTTCGAGTGTTATTCCCTTTCCCGGTTTCCGGGCAAACATCCCCCTCCCCCCTCCCCTTCCTTATGGGTGTTCCCCTCCCAACCCTCCCCCCATTGCCGCCCTCCCCCAACAATCTAGTTCACTGGGGGTTCAGTCTTAGCAGGACCCAGGGCTTCCCCTTCCACTGGTGCTCTTACTAGGATATTCATTGCTACCTATGGGGTCAGAGTCCAGGGTCAGTCCATGTATAGTCTTTAGGTAGTGGCTTAGTCCCTGGAAGCTCTGGTTGCTTGGCATTGTTGTACTTTTGGGGTCTCGAGCCCCTTCAAGCTCTTCCAGTTCTTTCTCTGATTCCTTCAATAGGGGACCTATTCTCAGTTCAGTGGTTTGCTGCTGGCATTCGCCTCTGTATTTGCTGTATTCTGGCTGTGTCTCTCAGGAGAGATCTACATCCGGCTCCTGTCCCTCTGCACTTCTTTGCTTCATCCATCTTGTCTAATTGGGTGGCTGTATATGTATGGGCCACCTGTGGGGCAGGCTCTGAATGGGTGTTCCTTCAGTCTCTGTTTTAATCTTTGCCTCTCCCTTCCCTGCCAAGGGTATTCTTTTTCCTCATTTAAAGAAGGAGTGAAGCATTCACATTTTGATCATCCGTCTTGAGTTTCGTTTGTTCTAGGGATCTCGGGTAATTCAAGCATTTGGGCTAATAGCCACTTATCAATGAGTGCATACCATGTATGTCTTTCTGTGATTGGGTTAGCTCACTCAGGATGATATTTTCCAGTTCCAACCATTTGCCTACGAATTTCATAAACTCGTTGTTTTTGATAGCTGAGTAATATTTCATTGTGTAGATGTACCACATTTTCTGTATCCATTCCTCTGTTGAAGGGCATCTGGGTTCTTTCCATTTTCTGGCTATTATAAATAAGGCTGCGATGAACATAGTGGAGCACGTGTCTCTTTTATATGTTGAGGCATCTTTTGGGTATATGCCCAAGAGAGGTATAGCTGGATCCTCAGGCAGTTCAATGTCCAATTTTCTGAGGAACCTCCAGACTGATTTCCAGAATGGTTTTACCAGTCTGCAATCCCACCAACAATGGAGAAGTGTTCCTCTTTCTCCACATCCTCGCCAGCATCTGCTGTCACCTGAGTTTTTGATCTTAGCCATTCTCACTGGTGTGAGGTGAAATCTCAGGGTTGTTTTGATTTGCAGTTCCCTTATGACTAAAGATGTTGAACATTTCTTTAGGTGTTTCTCAGCCATTCGGCATTCCTCAGCTGTGAATTCTTTGTTTAGCTCTGAACCCCATTTTTTAATAGGGTTATTTGTTTCCCTGCGGTCTAACTTCTTGAGTTCTTTGTATATTTTGGATATAAGGCCTCTATCTGTTGTAGGATTGGTAAAGATCTTTTCCCAATCTGTTGGTTGCCGTTTTGTCCTAACCACAGTGTCCTTTGCCTTACAGAAGCTTTGCAGTTTTATGAGATCCCATTTGTCGATTCTTGATCTTAGAGCATAAGCCATTGGTGTTTTGTTCAGGAAATTTTTTCCAGTGCCCATGTGTTCCAGATGCTTCCCTAGTTTTTCTTCTATTAGTTTGAGTGTGTCTGGTTTGACGTGAAGGTCCTTGATCCACTTGGACTTAAGCTTTGTACAGGGTGATAAGCATGAATTGATCTGCATTCTTCTACATGTTGCCCTCCAGTTGAACCAGCACCATTTGCTGAAAATGCTATCTTTTTTCCATTGGATGGTTTTGGCTCCTTTGTCAAAAATCAAGTGACCATAGGTGTGTGGGTTCATTTCTGGGTCTTCAATTCTATTCCATTGGTCTATCTGTCTGTCTCTGTACCAATACCATGCAGTTTTTATCACTATTGCTCTGTAATACTGCTTGAGTTCAGGGATAGTGATTCCCCCTGAAGTCCTTTTATTGTTGAGGATAGCTTTAGCTATCCTGGGTTTTTTGTTATTCCAGATGAATTTGCAAATTGTTCTGTCTAACTCTTTGAAGAATTGGATTGGTATTTTGATGGGGATTGCATTGAATCTGTAGATTGCTTTTTATCCTTAACCTGATAAAGACTACATGAAGGGCTCTGACCTGGCAGATTTATCAATCCCCTGTGGGCTACCAGGACAATGGACTTTACAAATTCCTTCCATTCATTGATAATGTATCTGAATATGACTTTTTGTATGATACTAGTAAACATTAGTAAAAATAACCTTGAAAAGAGATTGTGGGGCTGGGGATTTAGCTCAGTGGTAGAGCGCTTACCTAGGAAGCGCAAGGCCCTGGGTTCGGTCCCCAGCTCCGAAAAAAAGAACCAAAAAAAAAAAAAAAAAGAGATTGTATTAGAAGTAACACGTGTTACACTAAAGGATAAAACTAAAGAAAACACAACGAGGATGCTCTCGGGGATGTCCTGGTCAAAGAAAAAAAGACAAAGAAAAGGAAATATGGATACTAGAAAGGAGAAAAGGACCAACTTATACAATATCTTTAGCTTTCACCATAGTTTGGATTTTTGAGTGTGTAAATCAGGATTATGCATTATGTTGACATTTTGTTTCTAAAAGTATTACATGAAATGAGGGTATCAACTAATGGCACCTCAGGTTTAGAAAAGCTTTTTTAAAAACCTTTTTAAATATGAAGTTCAGTTCTATTTCTGCTTTTCTATTTTAATAAACGTTTCCAAAGATTGTATAAGTAGATATTTAGTTGTGTTGCCTTGACATTAAATCTTCCCTCTGTCTTTTCTGTGTAATGGTATGTTAAAAATAAAAACAAATCTTACTTTGTAATAATAATCAAGGGTACTCATCCAGGATGTCTCCTGGTGGAAATTGAATTTTTTTCAATCAAATATTTTGATTGAACATTTGGGTGATAATTAGGAAAAATATGAATTTACACTCAGACTTATTCATATACTTGAAAATCACCACGTATTTTTCCTGTTTAAAATTTATCCCTGCTTTGGTAACAATAAAAAGGAAAAACAAAGATGGAAATGACATTTTGTATAAACCTATTCAAACCAAAAAATGTCACCTAAGAATTATTGGAACTATTAAAATATCAAAATCTTGCTAGCAGAAAATAAATATACCAAATATAGAATTTTTTCTTAATATAAAGTTTCCTATCAGAAATTGTAACTCGAGAAAAAAAATAGTGGTTGGACAAGAGAAATGGCTCAGGGATTAAGAGTATTTGCTGCTCTCCCAGTGAACCCAGTTCAGCTCCCAACACCCACATTCAGTTACTCCCAAATGCTCGTAACTCCAGCTATAGGGAATTCAACCCTGTCTTAATAGCTTCCAAGTGCACCACATACCTGTGGCACATACAGACACTAAAAATAATAAACAATTTACAAAATAAATGGTGTTTTTACCACAAAATGACTAAAAAATTAGAAGAATTAGCAAATAATCTGAATTACATAGCTGAAGAAACCTGTGAAAGATAAAATATAACATAAAAATGGACAGAAACTTACATGACATGTCCCTAGGGAGGAAGTCTTGGTTTTATGACAATAATGTTCCCCAAGTGAATCTGAATATTTACAATGTAAATAGCGATGCCTATTTTCTTTATGATTTTTTTGTTTGACTTGGAACTTCATCAATAAGCATAAATGTACTTACTTACTAAGATGTGCTTTAAAAGAGAAGCAGAGAGTCGGATCCCGGCAACAGCTACAGCACCTCAGTTCTTCTGTAGCTCTTTCTGCCTCCTTTTCGTTTCCAGAAACATGGCCCCTGGTGTGGCTGTCCCTGATGGTGTCATCAGGTGTTCAATGACATGAAAGTTCTCAAGTCTTCAACGCCAGAAGAAGTGAAGAAATGAAGGAAGGCAGTGCTCTTGTGCCTGAGTGAGGACAAGAAGAACATCATCCTGGAGGAGGGCGAGGAGATCCTGGTAGGAGATGTGGGACAGACTAAGCACAATCCCTACACCACTTTTGTCAAGATGCTGCCAGACAAGGATTGCCACTATGCTCTCTATGATGCAACCTATGAGACCAAGGAGAGCAAGTAGGAGGACCTGGTGTTCATCTTCTGGGCCCCCGAGAGTGCATCCCTTAAGAGCAAAATGATCTGCATCAGTTCCAAGGATGCCATCCAGAAGAAGCTGACAGGAATCAAGCATGAATTACAAGTTAACTGCTATGAGGAGGTCAAGGACTGCTGCACCCTGGCAGAGAAACTAGTTGGTATCACCACTATTTCCCTGGAGGGCAAGCCTTTGTGAACCACTTCCAGCGCCCAGCCTGGAGCACCTAGCAGCCCTAGATCTGCTCTTGGGTGTTGCAGGCTGCCCCTTTCCTGCCAGACCAGAGGGGCTGGGGAGATCCCAGAGGGGTGGCTATTCCTTCACCACAGTTGCCAAACATCCCTCTCACCCCGTGCACTGTCTTTTCCCTCCATCCCTGACAGTTTTGGCCTTAGTAAACTGCTTTCGATCTTTTGATTCCTCTTGGGTTGAAGTAGACCCAGTCTGATCCTAGGCACCCAGTTTGGGGGGAGCCTGTATTTTTTTAATGACACCCCTACTCCTCATCTGTCCCCATCCCATGCTGCCAACTTCTAACCACAACAGTGACTCTGTGCTTGTCTGTTTGGTTCTGTGTGTAAATGAACTGTGGAAATGACCCCACACACACACCAGCTGGTTGCCCTCTCCTTTCCCTTGATCTTGGCCACTCATGCAAGCAGGACCAGAAAGGGACTTTCAATTAAAAAAAAAACAATAAAAAGGCTAATTTTTTAAAAGCAGAGATTGTTAGCAAGACTTTGGAATAAAAAAGCTACAACATTCTTTCTTTGTATATATCTTACATATTTTTCCTTTCACGTTAGGAGGTTAAATCAAGGCTTCAAACATGTTTAGTAATATTTATAACTAGACGAAAGAGATTCTTAATCTTGACTAATATACAAAACACAAAACACCTTTACGTGGTTCTATTGGCCCTTAAGGGGCCGATACCTGAGAGATGGATTGCAAACCCCTTGAAAAACTGTTGAGGTCAAGGACCTCTAAATCCCACCTCCTAAAATCTACTTAGACCCATACACAACCAAAAATAAAACCTTTGGGATGAATAAAATCCTAGGTTTGGTGCAAAATAACTGCCATTCATCATCCACTTTGGACCAATAGGCTGATTTAACAGTAGCTTTCCGCCAGCAATCACTTCTGTATTCATTGAAATATTCAGCTCCACAGACAGATGGGAAGAGCAATCTATTTCATGCATTGCTGAGTTATCCCGAAGAGAAGAAAGGTAAGGAGCTAAAGGCATTCACCCATGTCACCACTTTGATGGCCTGTCTATATATATTTTGGGAATAAGCAACATGGTCAGATGTCTGCAGGCAGGGGGGCATCGTTAAAGGCTCGGGAGTACTGGAGCGGGTAGTGGAACTACAGCTTCTCTCCTTCTGAACAAAGCAAGGAGGATTTTACCATCCTGCACCCATCACACAATTACTTTTCTTAGCCTTGAAGCATCTTAAAGGTGAATCACTAAACTGGAACCTAACCAGGGACAGGTGTTCAATTTTATCACGGTTACAGCCATAAAGTCGCAGGAGAGTAACACAACAGTAAGCAAGGGCATGGTAATGTTAATAAGTGTGTTTCCCTAACAAGGAAAGAGACGAGCATCTACTAATTCAACTTAAAAGCTATTCCAGGAGACTGGAGAGATGGCTCAGTGGTTAAGAGCACTGACTGTTCTTCCACAGGTCCTAAGTTCAATTCCCAGCAACCACATGGTGGCTCACAACCATCTGTAATGGGATCCGATGCACCCTTCTGGTGTGTCTGAAGACAGCTACGGTATACTTATACATAAAATAAATAAATATTTTTTTTAAAAAAGCTATTCCAGTAGAAGAAATATAGGATATTATTTATCCAAAATATCAAAGGTATGGCCACTGAATACATCTCCATAGATCAATTCACAGATCATATGGAAATACATTTATATTATCAAGAAAAAATAATTTTTAGATGCTCACAACCTAGCACGCTTAAAAATCAATTATTCCCCATGGGGCCAAGAGCAATGATATTCTATGTGATAAAACGTAAGCAAAATTGATGTGAGAGAAATCTTTATTTTAAACGAAACGTTTCTGTTCATTTTTGCTGCTATTTCCCACACTGAGTTTCTTGTTTTATTGTGTCTTCTTCATGTAAAAATAAAGGTGTAGCCATAGTTTTTAACACAAAGAAGGGGTCTCCCAGAAGTGCAAATCTCACGTCCTGTCCAGTCCTAGCTTCCTCTTTGATATTTGTCCCATATCTACTTAGACAGGTGCAGAAACTCAATGGCGAGGGAAACGGTCAAAGTAGGTAAGGACTGGACAATGAACAATGGAGGGGAAAGCTTGGAGTAACCCAGGGAAAACTTGACTTAATTCCATAAGAGAAAAAAAAGGTAAAAAAAAAATTGGCGACAGTTCTAGAAGTTGCAGCTTCTCCCTAGTAACAAGAGAAAACAAGTTCATATAGGGAGAAGGGGCTACTGTGGGCCTCAGAGGTTACAAAGGCACTGAATGATTGACAGGGCCGGCTGTGGTGGGATAAGGTAGGGGTAGGATAAAGGAGGGGGTTTGTGCTCTTGGTGGGAGTGGAATTCGGGGACTCAAGCTTACTGGTGATGAAGCTCTCACGTGACCAAGAGCTGACGTGGGCAAAGGTACTTAAAGCCTTACGGCCATTCCTGCCATCTTCCTCCGGGTACCCAAGGCTATTATAGCTGCGGTCTGCCAGGCGAGACGGAGAAAATTCCCTCAGAACTGGTCAGGTGAGTGTTACAATGAACATTCTCCGGACCCGGGGGATAGAAATAGCCTAGGGATGCTGAAGGCCAAGCCCACAGCGACTGCAGCCGAGGTTCTGCAGACTCGGGATCCTGGCATAGCGGATCTTGGTGGGCAGCGGGGGAGGGGAGGAATGGCCTGAAAGGACCATCGGGTGTCTGGAAGAAACCGCTTGCTTCTCTCCCAGCTGTTCTGCGGTTTTAGTTTGACATTCGGCTCAGCTCCCTTCCTTGCCTTGCTGTTTTGAGCGGAGGGGGAAGGAGAAATAAAACGCGGTAACACATAGAAGCCCAGAAAAGGGGGTTGGGATCTGGCGACCGGCAGGACTTGAAATTTGGAAGCAATCGGTATTTTTCCCTCCCACCCTTCCTCTTCAGACACCCGGCTGCCACAACCCTGCCCCCTCCCCTCCCCTCCCCTCCCAGCCCCCTGCCCCTTCTAGGGTGCTAGGAAATGGGTGTGCCAGCTTCTGTGGGAGAGATGGAGGATTTGGCCCTGTATGGGCTGCTGGCTGACCGTGAGAGAATCTGGTATTGAACCGCCATGCTAACTGCCAAGCTGCTTTCCAGACACCTGCGGCCCACCCAGACCTTCACCCTGAAAAAAGGAATTCGGGTATGCAGACTAAAGAAATGGCGGTTGTCTGGGGATTTGGGATGGAGGTGGGAGGTGGAGCTCAGAGCAGAGAAACCACAAAAAAATCACGACCCTGGAACTAAAGAGGCGGGCCTAGAGGCCCTTTCTCTGCAGGCTAGAGCTAGGCCAGGAAGATAGGGGACGAAGAACTGCTGAGCACAAGCGGGGAACACTAGAATATCTGGCAGGACTCCCTCCCCACCCCCCTGCATCTCAGACAGCTCTTGCTTTGCCCCCTCTGCCTCATTGCAGCAGTAGAAGGGGTGTGGCGCTGTGTCTCAGAAAAATGGCGGCCAGAGGTGGGGCGAAATAGAAGGGGGCGTTGAGGCCTGGGGAGCCTGCGCAAGTGGGGGGAGGGGACTGGGATGGGTGGGATGTGAGTGGCTAAAAGAATTAAAGGAATTGAAAGGTGGAATTCTTTGCCATTTTGGTGTGCAGAGAGGAAAAAGCTAACCTCAGGCCTCTTGTTCTGGATGCTGATATGTCTATCAGGTTCTTAGGCTGTCTCTGCAGTCTGTATTCCTGCCCTTCAGCCTCAGCACGAAGCTCTGGCTGAATTAGAGGAAGGAGAAAGACCTCTGAATTCTTGCAGGTCAGTGTTTGGGGTGAGGTGAGAAATGGTGGTATGGGTGTGGCAGAGACCAGAAGCAGAATACCTTCCCCTAAATCTTTTCCTTCTTTTAGATACTTTTGTTCTGGGCTTCCCTTTTTGGTGCAGAAATGGGGGCATGTGGTATCTGCCTTTGTAAGTTGGAGGAGAATAGAGGGAGTCCTAAGGGATAATTTTTTGGCCCACCAGAATGCAAGTCAGGGGAGAAAGAACAATCTGCTTACCCAAGGTTCACAACCACCTGTCATCTATTCACAGATCCGTCTACCTTTAGGCCCTGCAGCCACAAGCAGAGTGGAAATTGCTCCTGATCCCAGGAAGCTGGTATGTACATGAACACTATCTTAGGACATTCGAATGGGGATAGGGATATTGTAGGTGAATCTCCAATTTACCCCTCTCTGCCAGCCCTCCATAATATCCCCTCCCCATTTAGGAACAAGTAAATTATGGGTAGTGGCCCTGGGAAGGTGAACTAGAGTTGAAGATCCAACCTGCAGCTAATGTCTAAATCAGCAAGCACAGGCTATGACACCTGTGTCCCCAAACTCTCTTCTCAGGTTAAACACAGTAAGCCTAAAATCCTGTGCCTCTCATTCCTAACATTCATTCCTACCAGGTCCAGCTCAGCTTGCAGTCCCAGAAGAACTTTCAAACCTGAGCTTGAGAGCCTCCCTCCGACTGGTGTATCCATTTCACTGAAGCAAGCCAGTTCCACAACCTGGATCAGAGACTCAGTCCAGGTGTACCATGAGCCGAGCTCGGGATGCTGGCTGTGTAGCTGCTGGAATAGTGATTGGGGCTAGTGCCTGGTACTGTGTCTACAAATACACTAGGGGGAAAGAACAGAAGAAGAAGAGACTGGCCAAGCCCAAGAACCGGGCCTCTGTGGGTACTGGAACTAGGGCTAGAGCTGGGCTAAGAGCTGGTTTCACAATTGACCTTGGGCCAGGATTCAATCCCCCAACCCCAGTCAGTGTTGAGACAATGAACAAGGCCCAAGAAGCCTCCAGTCTTGCCACAGCTGTAGCTGAAGAGGTGGCACCCACTGCACCCAGTCCTAAGGTTCAGAATGGGGCAGAAAGGAAAGTCCAGGAGCTAAAGTCAGGAACTGAGGCTAATATGGAATCTATAGTCATGACTTCAGCTGCCTGTGCAGTTTCACCTCCTCCCAAGGTGACAGGGCCTCTCACTGCTGCAGAGGCTCCAGAAATAGTAGGGGGTCCCAAAGTGGTAGAAACTTCTAGCACCACAGAGGCCTCTGCGGCAGTAGCATCCCTTGGGCCAGCAGTATCTCCGAGGGTAGCACAGTCTCCTGGGCCAGCAGCACCTTCACCATCAATAGTGTCTCCTGGGCCAACAGCAATTCCCTGGGCAGTAGCACATCCTGGGACAGTCCAGTCTCCTGGGTCAGCAGCAACTGCCATGGCAGTGCAGTCTCTTGTGCCAGCATCCCCTTCGTGGGCAGTAGTAGCACCTCCTGGGGCAGTCTACATTCCTGTGGCAGCCCACTTCACTGGGCCAGCAGCAGCTCCCAGGATAACCCAGTCCCCTGGCACGGTGATACCTCCGCTTCCACCCCCATCATCAGTGCTTCCCAGGGGAGTCCCAACAGTGCCTACCAGAACAGTTCAGTCTCCCGGGGCAGCAGTACATCCTGTGGCAGCCCAGTCTCCTGGGGTAGTGCCTCCTAGGACTGTCCAGTATTCTGGGGCAACAGTGCCTTCCGGGGCACCAGCAACTCCTAGGGCAGCGGCATCTACCCAGAGGGCAGCAACCACAGAGGTCCCTAGGGCAGCAGCACCTGCTGAAGCTACAGGGACTCCTGGAACAGGAACACCTGCCGTGGTAGCTGAGGCTTCTCTGCCCATGCATTCTGGGGCTGCAGAGACTCCTGGGACTTCAGGGTCCTCTAAGACAGCAGCCACAGGCAAGAAAGCAGCCCCAGGAGTTCACACTGGGGCTATACCTAAGACTGGGGCAGCCACTGGAGCTGTTCCCAAAGGTGGAGGCAAAGGTGGAAACAAGAACCGGAGTGGAGGCAAGGGCAAAAATAGGAAGAACAAGGTTGAAGTGGATGAATTGGGGATGGGTTTCCGTCCTGGTGATGGCGCAGCAGCAGCTGCTGCAGCTTCTGCTAATGGGGGGCAAGCCTTCCTAGCAGAGATCCCTGAATCTGAGGAAGGGGAGTCTGGGTGGACTGATACTGAGTCAGATTCTGACTCTGAGCCAGAGGTCCAGCAGAGGGGGAAAGGGAAGAGAACCATTCCCATGCATAAGCGCCCCTTTCCATATGAAATCGATGAGATTCTAGGTGTTCGAGATCTCAGAAAAGTCCTAGCCTTGCTTCAGAAGTCAGACGACCCCTTCATTCAGCAAGTGGCCCTGCTCACCCTGAGCAACAATGCCAACTATTCGTGTAATCAAGAAACAATCCGAAAGTTGGGAGGCCTCCCAATTATTGCAAACATGATCAATAAGACTGACCCCCACATTAAGGAAAAAGCCTTGATGGCCATGAATAACCTGAGTGAAAATTATGAGAACCAGGGCCGACTTCAGGTGTACATGAATAAAGTGATGGATGATGTCATGGCCTCTAACCTGAACTCGGCGGTGCAGGTAGTTGGGCTAAAATTTCTAACGAACATGACTATTACTAATGACTACCAGCACCTGCTGGTCAATTCCATTGCAAACTTTTTCCGCTTGTTATCTCAGGGGGGTGGAAAAATCAAGGTTGAGATTCTAAAAATCCTTTCAAACTTTGCTGAAAATCCAGACATGCTAAAGAAACTTCTTGGTACCCAAGTGCCGTCATCATTCAGTTCCCTTTATAATTCTTATGTGGAATCAGAAATTCTTATTAATGCCCTTACTCTATTTGAGATTATCTTTGACAACCTCAGAGCAGAAGTGTTCAACTACAGGGAATTCAACAAGGGGTCCCTGTTTTACTTATGTACTACATCTGGGGTGTGTGTGAAGAAAATTCGAGCCTTAGCAAATCACCATGACCTCTTGGTGAAAGTGAAAGTTATAAAGCTGGTAAACAAATTCTGATTGATCTGTGCCCTCAAGATGTGAGATCTCTCAGTTTTCCAGGCTGGAAGCATTAACAATGAGACATTATTGTTTTTCTACTTGTGTGTATAGTACGGGAATTATTCGGCTGCCAGTTTTGAATAATGTATCATTCGGAGTGATGTTATCTGTGATAGTCACCAGCTTTAAGCGGAACCATTTTCTGAATACCAAATAGTCCTATAGTCCTGTAGTCCTGTGATGTGAATTGTGCTGCTTGGGTCGAGTATTTCCCCTGGGTCCTCTGTGAACTGATAAGTAATCTTGTCTGTGAATGGCCTACTCAGCTCTTACTTGTTTTGACTTGAATTTTTGTCACCAAAGACTTCATATGTGTACCATCAATAAAGTGTATGTTGCAAAATGGCAAGGAATTGTTCTGGTGCTTTAATTAAGTCTGACTCTAAAGGTAAGGACCACGAACACATGTGGGTTACTAACAGTACCTGGGCATAAGCTCGGGGTCAGATGCTTGTTGTCTGGGAGGATGAGCAGAACATCAATGAAGAATGCACTTAAGATGAGCCTAAAGGGGCCCCAACTGCATATGTAGCAGAGAATAGCCTTGTTGGGGCACCAGTGGAAGGGGAAGCCCTTGGTCCTGCCAAGGTTGGACTCCCAGTGCAGGGGAATATGGGGGGGCAGTACGGGGGATGTATAGAGGGAATACTCTATGGGGAAGGGGGAGGGGAAGGAGATGGGGGCTTAAGGACAGGAAACTGGGAAGGGGAATAACATTTGAAATGTAAGTAAATAAATATATCTAATTCTAAAGAAGGGGGGAGGGGTGAGCCTGAAGGACACCATAGAAGAGTAGCCTAGAAAGGAGAAATGGTACGAAGAAAGACATAGGGGTAGGAATTCTGTTCCTATGTCGGGGGAAGCAGAAAAACAGAACCCGTGGAAGAGGAGTGATAATCACAAAGATGATCATTTAGGGTGAAGAAGTTCCTTTTGTTTGTTTTTAAAGTCATAAACCTTCAGCTTGGATATCAAAATATTCTGTTATTGAGGGTATAACAGGACACTTTACACAAATAAAAGGAAAAACAGGGCATCCTTGCCTCACAAGTAGGAGGACCTGGCTTTGATCTTTAGAACCCACTTAAAATGCTGTGTGTCATACTGCCCACCTGTAATCCTGGTGCCGGGGGTGACTAGACAAGAAGATCCCAGGGCCTGACTGGCCAGCCAGTCTAGCACAATTGATGAGCTCCAGGCCAGAGAGAGACCGTGTAACAAAGGAGGAATGGAATTCCTGAGAATGATACCTGAGACTGTCCTCTAGTCCCAACATGAACACACACATTAACAAGTAATCTGGTGGCAATTGCAAGAGGAATCAAAGCTTAGGGGTGGAGATAAAATGAGCATTTGTTTGAAAGTTATAATAAACCACATCTAAAATTGTGAATGGTGAAATGAGGTGATAATATGACACAATACACAATAAGGCATCCTTGCACATGCACACCACAAGCAGAGGCACACACACACACACACACACACACACACACACACACACATCCAAGACCCCCTATCTGACACATTCTGACAGGAAAGGGCTCTCTCAGACAACTGTGAAGAGCATATAATGACCAAATCTCATTTAGGATGGGAAAAATCAGAACAATAAAAGGACCTTTGGTGCTGACCCCTGGTAGGATTCTTAAAGCTAGAGATGTCAGCTCCTTTAGAAAAGGAGTTGGGGAGAGATTTTTCTTGTGTCCTCACCCCAACTCCATTGTTTTTCAGTGCAAGTTCTTTCTTCTCTGGCTGACCCAAGTAATCAAAGAAGAAAGAAAATAAAAAGATACTAAAATGTTTTCCGAACACAGCCTGCTCTGCTGACATCCAAACAAAATAATTTATGAAGCTTTGGGCTCAACCACCAGCAACAAACAGAGAGAGAGAGAGAGAGAGAGAGTCAGAGACAGAGAAACAGAGATGTATTGCACATCATGACTTAAGATAACATCACATTAGCAACAAAAGTAGATGTGATATATTTTATAATGTAATATAATCATCCCATAATGTATATACATATTATAACATGATTTTTTGCACAGGAATATAATCAGTATTTGTTAATCCAGCTAAAAACAATTAAAACTAATGTACTTCTATACAAGTATTTTTTTTGATGGGTCAGTAGGTCTCTTTTTTTTAAAATTTATTTAATACTTAATAATAATTCTTTGGTTTCCGGGCAAACATCCCCCTCCCCCCTCCCCTTCCTTATGGGTGTTCCCCTCCCAACCCTCCCCCCATTGCCGCCCTCCCCCCAACAGTCTAGTTCACTGGGGGTTCAGTCTTAGCAGGACCCAGGGCTTCCCCTTCCACTGGTGCTCTTACTAGGATATTCATTGCTACCTATGAGGTCAGAGTCCAGGGTCAGTCCATGTATAGTCTTTAGGTAGTGGCTTAGTCCCTGAAAGCTCTGGTTGCTTGGCATTGTTGTACATATGGGGTCTCGAGCCCCTTCAAGCTCTTCCAGTTCTTTCTCTAATTCCTTCAACGGGGGTCCTATTCTCAGTTCAGTGGTTTGCTGCTGGCATTCGCCTCTGTGTTTGCTGTATTCTGGCTGTGTCTCTCAGGAGCGATCTACATCCGGCTCCTGTCGGTATTAAACTTGATTATAGCCAAAAGGCTGAGAAGGGATCTATAAATCCATTAAAAGACATGACTTTTTTTAAATTATTGGCTATTTTATTTATTTACATTTCAAATATTGACCCCCGTCCTCATTTCCCTTCCACAACCCCCCATCCTGTCCCACTTTCCCCTGCTTCTATGAGGCTGTTCCCCTGCCCACCCACCCCTTCCTGCCTCACATGACCCTAGCCTTCCCCTACACTGGGGCATCACATCAAGTCTACAAAGGACCAAGGACTTCCCCTCCCAGTGATGTCAGATAAAGTCATCATCCTCTGCTACATATGTGGCTGGAACCATGGGTCCCTCTATGTGTACTCTTTGTTTGGTAGTTTAGTCCCTGGGAGTTCTGGGGGGTCTTGTTAGTTGATACTATTCTTCCTATGGGGTTGCAATCCCCTTCTGCTCCTGCAGTCCTTCCCCTAACTCTTCCATTGGTGTTTCCAGCCTCAGTCAGATGTTTGGCTGAGAGCATCCACATCTGTATTAGTCGGGCCCTGGCTGAGCCTCTCAGGAGACAGCTATTCCAGGCTCTTGTCAGCAAGCATTTTGTGGCATCAGCAATAGTTTCTGAGTTTGGTGTCTGCAGATGGGATGGATCCCCAGGTAGGGCAGCACTATGTTTATAGCAGCCTTATTTATAATAGCCAGAAGCTGGAAAGAACCCAGATGCCCTTCAACAGAGGAATGAATACAGAAAATGTGGTACATCTACACAATGGAGTACTACTCAGCTATCAAAAACAATGACTTCATGAAATTCATAGGCAAATGGATGGAACTGGAAAATATCATCCTGAGTGAGGTAACCTAGTCACAAAAAAATGGTATGTATTCACTGTTAAGTGGATAGATATTAGCCTAAAAGTTGTATCACAGACCATATGAAGCTTAAAAAGGAAGACCAAAATGTGGATGCTTCAGTCCTACTTAGAAGGGAGAACAAAATAATCACAGGAGGCAGAGGAGGGAGGAATCTGGAAGGGAGAGAGGAGGGGAAGGGGAAATGGGGCGGACAAGATCAGGTGTGAGAGAAATTGGGAAGTACAGAGGGTCAGGAAATTGAACAGAAATATGTAGCAGTTGGGGACAGGGAACTGGGGGTAGCCACTAGAAAGTTCCAGATGCCAGGGAAGCAAGAGGTTCCCAGGACCCAACAGGAATGACATTAGCCAAAATACCCAACAAAGAGGAGAAAGAACCTGTAGAGACCATATCCAGAGGTTAGGCACGGTCCTTGTTTGAGGGACAGGGCCACAGACCCTTCTCAAAAATTTTAACCCAGAATTGTTCCTATCTAAAGGAAATACAAGGACAAAGAGTGGAGCAGAGACTGCAGGAAAGGCCATCCAAAAGACACAGCTTTTAAGTTTATGACACATTTATAAAGGTTCACATAAGTAAAATTCTTTCAGATACTTAGTGTGAATATTTCTCTGTATTCTTTATATAAATTGGGGTCATACTGCACATCAGTAGCTCTCAATGAGTAGTTCACAAAATATTGCAGGTTGCTGAAAATGTATGGTCAAAACCACTCTCAAAATAATACTAACATGTTATTTGCTGTTTTCACAGGATTGACATTTGGTACAAAAGCAACGAGAAAATTACCAGTGTCATGGAGGGAATCAAGAGAGTGACATCAAAGTATACTAGTAGTGGTTGCATTTTTTTTTACAGTGGCATACTCAAATTCTTAAAAATCCAGTTTTATTTTGAAGGTTTCCACAAAGTCCTTGTTCATTATGAAATAACATGTTGATAACCCTCAATGCTTGAGTGCCTGTCTTTCAAGTAGTCTATGTGACAAAAAAGGAAGTACATGCAAAATACCGTGCTGCTAGCTTAAGTCAATGAATAGTTTTCTTGAAGAAAACTTATTTAAGTTGGTGGTTCTCAACTTGTTAGTTGTGACCCCTTTGGAGGAGATCAAATGACCTTTTCACAGGGGTCACCTAAGACCACCAGAAAACACAGATATTTACAATTCATAACGGTAGCAAAATTACAGTTCGGAAATAGCAATGAAAATGATTGGGTCATCTCAATATGAGGAACTGTATTAAAGGGTCATGCATTAGGAAGGTTGAGAACCAATGATCAATTATTTAAGTTGTTCACTGAAATAGCTATTGGTCATAGAACATCATTTTTACTTAGGAATAAATACATTAGTTTTTTAAAAGAAAGGATAAGGAAAATGTATTTATACACTACAGAACATTATTTAGCCATAAAAAATGACATTTTTAGAAAAGTGAATGAACCTGGGGGTCATTGTACAAAGTTAAATAAGACAGATTTATAAAGACAAACTCCATACATGGAGCCAAAAAAAACTTTCTTATAATCTGTAGCTTTTCACACTTATAAATTTGGCAGGCAGAAGAATTCCTTTGAGGGAAGCATTTCACAGGACTTTTCCCTAACAATAAAAATCTTAGCTTTTAGGAAGAAAATAATTTGGAGAACTAGAATGCTTGCCTATAAACTTGATTACTTATAGTACTTGAAGATTGTTCCGGAGACATTAGTAATCATAATGAGGGTAGTGGCCTTTCCATCCTTCTAGGGGAGGGCTAAAGGAAGCTTTGGAGCCTAGAATTGTTCTTACCCAATAGTGGCATTGTCCCCATGGTCATTTAATAAATAATAGCATTGCTGGGAGGAGGATAGACTCATGATTTCCTGACTCAGTAGTAAGGGGAGCCTGAAAAGATGGCCGGCCTGTCATAGTCATGTCTTTTTCTGCTTGACTGAGAATGAACATTTGCGCTCATACACTACACATGGGTACACCAGCATCTGTCTGCTTAATCCCAGGTGCCGAATTATTTTAACCATCTCCTTTTTCCCTGATTGGCATTGGAATCTTCTATCTTCCTTGAAATGAAACCCATTCTGTATAGATGTGTGTATCCAGGTCTCATGAATGTGCAAAAAAAAAAAAATCCCAACCTATAATAGACATTCTATTTTGTAAAGACTAGAGTTGAGTCTTTTTTTTTTTTTTTGGTTCTTTTTTTCGGAGCTGGGGACCGAACCCAGGGCCTTGCGCTTCCTAGGTAAGCGTTCTACCACTGAGCTAAATCCCCAGCCCCAAGAGTTGAGTCTTAAATCACATCCCATGTAAAAGCGGACAACACAAAGTAGATGTTTCTGAAGCTTAAGACAGTAGTTCTTATTTAATTTAGTAAAATAGTAATAGGCACTAGAAATTGGGTTTCAGCCGTGTATTATTCAATTATTTCTGAAATGTGGCCGCTGAAATATTCCTTATGAATTGGTTAGGATAAGATATTTGTTTCTAAGAACTTCTAGTACAAACAGTTAGTAAGCCTGCATATGGGGTTTAATATAAAAGATAAAGAAATTAATGAAATTTACTATACGAATCCCTTCCACTAAGAGCTGCCAGACAGACCTCCAAGGGAATGAGTTTCAAAATTAGGCTTCTTCCTTGCTTAATTGCAATGTAAGTTGAATTTACCGCCTTGCCAGATCTCTTTAGTGAAACAAAGTATACTGATAACTGCAATAAGTGATCTGGGAAATCCTGAGTCTCTTTGGGCTTTTACAAAATTAGTTCCCAGTGTGCCTTGATGAGGAGGAAACTAGAAAAATGTCTCATAGGAGACTCAAATTTTGAAAATTTAAAATAACTTAGGTGTGAGGTTAAGACAGAGCAATGTGGGGTTGGGGATTTAGCTCAGTGGTAGAGCGCTTGCCTAGGAAGCGCAAGGCCCTGGGTTCGGTCCCCAGCTCCAAAAAAAAAAAAAAAAAAAAAAAAAGAACCAAAAAAAAAAAAAAAAAAAAGACAGAGCAATGTAAGAGAAAAGAGGAGGGGCCTAGAGGAATGAATGGCTCAACAGTTAAGAACCAGAGCTTGGTTCCCAGAACCCATAATGAGCATCAGATAACTGTTCGCAACTGTAGCTCCAGGGTCTTTGATATTTCCTTCTGGACTCAGTGGTCACCTATAGTCACATGCACACACACACACACACACACACACACACACACACACACACACAGAGAGAGAGAGAGAGAGACAGAGAGACAGAGAGAGAGAGTTAAAGAAAAGAAATCAAGAGAATTATGATTTTTAAATGAGCTTTTATTTTTAATATATGATCAGTACAAATTAATCACCTTGAGACTCCCAACTATTTTTGTTGCTGATTGGCTCTAGACTTGAATAAAATATGAAAAGTAAAGCTTCAAGATCAATCCCTAAAATAATAGACTTGGAATACAAGGCCAGGAAAAGTTTGTGTTGCATAAGTATGGGGACCAGAAATGCATTCTCACATAAAAGTCAGGTAATCTCAGCACTGGAAAGGTGGGGTCAGGAGGGCTCCCTAGTATTTATTGGCCAGCCAGTCTAGCCAAATCAAGAGCTCCAAAGATTCTGTGTAAGACTTTGTCTCAAAAATGAAGGTGAAAAAGTGATTGAAGAAGTACTTCTAGAAACATAGAGACACAAAGAGAGAGAGAGAGAGACAAAGAGAGACGGAGACAGAGACAGACAGACAGAGAGACAGACAAAGAGACAGAGAGACAGAGAGAGACCTGGGAGACACAGGGAGGGAAGCACACACAGAGGAAAGAAGGAATAAAATCTATGTGTAAAACAGTAAAAAAATAGAATTCACTCAGAAAACAAGCATGTTGAATCCAATAGAAAATAAGACAGGTGAAATTTTTGAAATAGCATGTCAATCAAAGCACATAGTTCAAATGTATGAAAACAGGCTGCATCCACTCATTAAAAGATGTCATCCAAATTTGAAAATCTAGCCGCATACTGATGAATAAATAAGCCAAGAGAAACTTTGAAAATGAAAGACATAAAAAGATATACGGGAGAAGAACTAAGCAAAACTAAGCAGACACAGCATAAACACTTTTTAACGACTTTAAGAGAGGTAAGTTTATTATAACAAAGAAGAGTTGGATGCTTTAACAAAGTACTTTACACTGACACCATGGCTGTTTGTCAGTGAAAAGAAAGGTACTATTAGTACATAAGTACGAACAAGGATGGGCCTTCTACAGAGGAACATAGCAAAAAGTCATATACTGGGCACTGAGAGGTCTCAGTGGATAGAGATTACCATCAACCTTAAGGACTTTAGTTCAGTGCTCAGGTTCACTTGTTGGAAGTAGATAGCCAACTCCTAAGTTGTTCTCTAACCTCCACATGAGCACTTTGGCTCCAGTGTACATGCATCCAGAGACAGACAGATGGACAGACTGACAGGTGGATGGACAAACACACACACACACACACACACACACACACACACACACAGAGAGAGAGAGAGAGAGAAAGAGAGAGAGAGAGAGAGAGAGAGAGAGAAATATAAGTAATGAAAATATTTTTAAACTTTTTATGTGTTTGGAAAGTTTGATCTACATGCATGTCTGTACATTATGTAAGTGCTTAATGCCAAAAAGAGGGCATCAGATCCCCTGCAACTGGAGTTAACAGACAGTTGTCAGCTGCATGTTGTTGTTGGGAATTAAACCTGTGTTTTCTGAAAAAGGAGATAGTGCTCTTTTTTTAATTTTTTTACAGTCCAGTCATTGCCCTCCTCCCAGTCTGCCCTCCCACAGTTCCTCATCTTATTCCTCCTCACCCCTATCTCCAAGAGGATGTCCCCACTCCTGTCAGGCCTCCCTACTCCCTGGGGCCTCAAATCTCTCTAGGGTTAGAGTATGCCTTTAAATAATTTTTAGGTTATAAAAGGAAGAGTAACAGAAATATTTAAATGTTAACTGCTGAAATAAATGCAGAAAATGGCAGTGGTGGTCTCCTTCATTGCTAGTTGAAGGTGCCTTCTATCCTTGCTGTGTATCCAGTAGAGCCTAACAGACCAGACTAGCTCCAAGACTTGAAGATACTGGTAATCAAACAGCTCCAATTTTTTTGTATGACCTGGAAGATAGTCACTGTGCATGAGAGGCTGAAAACATTCCAAAATCTATTTTTTAAGGTGGGCTGGACAGTTGGTTCAGCAGTTAAGAGCACTTGCTGCTCTTGTGAAGAATTTGCGTTTAGTGCCATCTCACAACCATCTGTAACTTCCATTAGAGGGTATCTGGTATCCTCTTCTGGCCCTTGTAGGCACCAAGCATGAATGTGGTGTATATACATACACACAGGCAAAACCCTCATACAAATGAAAACTAGGAAAAGAATACATCTTTTCAAAAAAAAAAAAGAAAAGGAAACATTCCCTTTTCCTGCAAACCTTAAGGGATATTTCTCCTTTTTCACTAAAGTCAATGAATGCTAGAAAACTTCACACAGCAATTATTTTTATCAACTAAGCCATCTCCCAAGCTGTACCCACATTTTCTATAATCAATACCTCCATAATTTACTTAGTAAATTCCCTAACACTCAGGGAAAGAGAGACTGACTATACATGGTCCCAATCAGTTTATATATGAAGTGTTTGGAACTGGTCAGAACAGGCATCATGACCACTGTGCTAGCCTCTTCGTGGTGTCTGCCTCTAATTTCCTGAACTCAAGATTGTTTAGAATATCAGTGTGTGATGTGTAAACTTTTCATTTCCAACCCTGTTAGATTCATTTGTTGTCTCCAGTTCAAGGTTATATAACGATTTGGCCTCAGAGGTCTCCTAGGACAGCTCTGCATTTCCTCTCTCTGAGTGGTCTGGTCTCCGAGAAAGAGAAAAGAGTCCGGTACTTTAGTATTGAGCATCATGGTTTCAGCCCTATTGGGGAGCCTACATGTTTTCCAAGAAGTTCCCTTGTTGGGAAAGTTTGCACCTTTATTACATTTAAACTATGCCATAGAGATGGTTCTGGAGAGGTGTCTCAATGGTGAGAGAGCTTACTGTTCTTGCAGAGGACCACAGATTCCCAGCACTTGTAATGGGCTCTTCATAACTACTAATAATTTCAAAACTCAGAGATCTGGAGCCTTCTTTGGCCTTCCACATTCCTGCAATCCCAGTGCTGAGAGAGGTGAAGTTGATGAATTGCAATTTTGAGACTAGCCTGGGCTACATATCTCAACCTTATGTCCAAAATTGAAAAAAAAAGACTGAAGTATTGGTGCCTCTTTTATAAAAAGATGCTCTTTGCCAATTGCTACTGGCAAGTTCTGGCCTCTTACCTTCAGATTAAGCACGAAATGGCAGTAGCTTTTGTTATTTGGTGTCTTTTGTCTAGATTTCTGTCCCCTCCATAAGTCTCTGCAGAAGTGTTCTCTTTTGAGTTTTAAATGTCTTTGATGTGCAAAATCATGTGATAATTCTAATCTGTTCTTTAGAAAATCTTTGTAAAATTGCTCTTTGCAGACTTCGCTCTTTAATTTTTATTACTTCATCGTGATGATAGAATTTGAAATCTTGTAAAATATATGAATTCCTTACGCTATTTTAAGCCTATGTTAAAATATTTAAAGGATTAAATGAAGAACTTGGTGATTGAAATTTTAAAAGCAATTATATTTTTTCCATTGCTTTTGGGTTTCATAGTATTTAGAACCTAAAGAGTTTTGAAATGTATTAAAAGTAAAAAGCAGTATTTAATATTGAAAACTATATCATTAGCTATGCCCATGGACATCAGCCTGCTTTGGATACCTGCTAGTGTTAAAGATGTAAATAAAACCATTAATTTATACCAAGCTTTTTTTTAAAAAAGAAAATGATAATATGAAATTATGGTATTCAGTAAAAAGCATTCTTTTTTTTTTTTTTTTGGTTCTTTTTTTTTTTTTCAGAGCTGGGGACTGAACCCAGGGCCTTGTGCTTCCTAGGTAAGCGCTCTACCACTGAGCTAAATCCCCAGCCCCCGTAAAAAGCATTCTTAAGGGGAGATAATTTAAATTTTATATTGAATCAGTTATCTAGAATAGGCAAGTACACAAACTCAGGAACCTAGACTTCTTCAATATTATAACTCAGTATACTGCTTGTCATACAGAAAAATAACCACTGTGGCCCAGAAGTCATCCACACTACTTTTACTGACAGTATTTTGCCCAATAATCTATATACAAGGCAAGTGGAGAATATAAGTACACAGATCATTTGGTGAGCAACATTTATCCCTTCCATACCAGAATAATAAGAGTAGTATGGGAAAAATATATAGATAAATGGAAAAGCTTATAGAAAGCCTTAAATAGAGAGCAATAAGCTGTGAAATTGGCAACACAAATCAATAGGAAATAAATGGACTACTTAGTGTGTACTGTTGGCAATATTGACTCACAATTCACCTTTCCCTAATACCAAGTATGAACTTGAACTAAGAGGATGCACCATCTAAATGTGAAAGCTAAAATATGAAACTAATAAAAAGTAATCCATGGGCTGAAGAGATAGCACAATTGATAAAGTACTTACTGAGCAAACCTGAGAGCCTGATGTTGATCCTGCAGAATCCACTTACAAAAATCTGGATCTGATTGCACCTGCTTGTAACCCAGTACTGGATCTGTGGAGGCAGGAGGATTCCTGGGACTCACTGGCGAGCCAGCCAGCTTATTCTGCTTGGAGTTCTAGGCCAGTGAGAAACCCTGTCTCAAATATTAAAGTGGATGGCACCTAAAGATTTGAAAACCAAGCTTGTCCCCTGGCTGCCATATGCATGCTCACACATATGCACCTGCACACACACACACACACACACACACACACACACACACACACATACACACACACACACACACACACACACACACACATACACACATATGCTGGAAATACAGTGCAGTGGTAGAGCACATTCTTAGTCTGCATAAGGTCCTGGGTTTGATGCTCAGTAAAACACACACACACTCTCTCTCTCTCTTTCTCTTTCTCTCTCTCTCTCTCTCTCTCTCTCTCTCTCTCTCTCTCTCTCTCTCTCTCCCCAGCCCTACCGCTATTTCTAAGGTTTAGTTTAAGGAGTTGTAAGTAGTTGTCTGCTTCTAAGACATAAAGATATATTCCTATATTATTCTTAATTCGTTCATTAAATTGTATGTGATACAATTTAATGTGTGTTTGTGCATGTGTATACAGGTGCATATGTGTGAGCATGCATATGGCAGCCAGGGGACATGTTCAAACACACATGAGAAATAGATACAAAAAACCAGAAGACTAATACATTTAATTAAATGAAAATAATTTCTGTTAGATAATGGATACCATTAACAAAGGTAAGAGATAACCTACGGAGAAAATAGATTTGCAATAACATTAATACAGGATTAATAACTGACATAAGTAAAATACTCCCCAAAAAAGGAAACATACTGCCCTAAACTGACAAAATGTATAAATTATATGGGGGGGGGGGGGGACAAAATTCTTAGAAGTGGATGAAGAAATGCTCATATTCATTACTATTCAGATAATCAATAACTAAAATACAATTAATTTATATTTCTTTTGCTAGCAAAACTAGAATGCTGAGACATATGAGCAGCTCCTAAGGATACAGATAGAAGGAAACAACTTATTAGAGTTTAGAGTGGAACTGCTATTGCGAAGAGCAATCTTGCAGTACTTAAATTAATTATACATATACCCTGAGGACTAAAAATCATATTCTTTTTGTATATGCATTCCAGAGCACTTCTCCCATAAGTCCATAGGGAGATATGCATGAAATCATACTGCACAGAGTTTAAGGTAACAGGGAATTGGAAGCTGACTAGATTCTGTTTTTAGGAAAATGAAGAAGTAAATTAAGGAAGATGAACACTAATACATTATTCAACACTAGAAACCAGCAGGTGGGTTGCAAAAGCAGTCATTAACACGGGCATGGGGAAGCTTTACAAGTGAAACTCTGAAATACAGCATCTAGCCATTAACAAGAATTCAGTATCACGATCTCGTTCAATAGTAAGAAACCTTGAACATGTGTTCCTAAGAGAAAGCAGGAAAAATGGGAGAACCAGCAAGCTATCCTACAATGTTCAAGACCTTTGGGGAAGGGATTGTTCAATGTTATGAAAAGGCATGATCTAGGATTCTGAGCTTAATGCTTGCTTTTCCAGAGTGGACAATTGTCTTGAGTCCCATTTCTTGGTGCTATTCTGATTCCTAGGTTCCTCCTTTTGGCTTTAATGTCCATGCTAAGTAATGTCTCTCATGTCCTCTGCCCCCATAGGTCAATTCAGCAAAATGTAGAGGATAGTGGTCAATGAGAATTGGTGGTAGAATGGTGTTAATATGGACATGATGGTAATCATAGAATCAGCAAATAAACAAAATTTGTGCTTACTTCTCCATATTTTCAGGTACTATTGTTCCCTTAAAAATAAGTCTTAAAATCAGTTTGCAAACATTTTTACAATTGGACACACAAGGAAGAGGATATTTTCATTTAAGAAAAAAATCAAGGTGGAGGTAAAGCCACTTGCTGCCTACCCTCATGGCCTAAGTTGGATCACTGGACCCCAGAAGGCTGAACAGGAAAAATGACTCCTGCAAGTTGTCCTCTGACCTCCATACTCATAGCAGGATGTGTGTGTGTGTGTGTGTGTGTGTGTGTGTGTGTGTGTCTGTCTGTCTGTCTGTCTGTCTGTCTGTCTGTCTGTCTGTCTGTGTCTGTGTGCGCGCATGCACACGTTTTTAATGATGACAAAATTTTTAATGATGGGGGAAAGTGGTAAGATCCTGTTATCTTCTGGAACAATACAGAGCAGCTGCCTCGCAGTTCCTTTTGTGGCAGTGGAGACTGAAGCTAGATATTCTTGCATGCTATGGCCATGGGCCACATCTAAACTAAAGCCTCAGCCTTGTATTTCTGAAGCAGTCTAACAAGGTAGTGAATATGAAAGTATTGAACCGTGTTGGAGGCAAACTCAGAAGCTGGGAAGTAATTCAAATCGAAAGAGAAATTACCCCAAACGAAGCACTCAAAGATAAAGTGACACAAAGTACAAAAAGAAACTTAGAGTCAAGTCTTAGAGCCTCCCCTTGAGATGGATTCCACTTTGGGTCTGTCACTGGACCTCCTTTCCCTCAGGCTCTTCTCCCTTGTTGTCCCTGCAGTTCTTTCAGACAGGAATAATTCTGGGTCAGAGTTTTTGATTGTGGGATGCAACCCCATCCCTCCACTTGATGCCCTGTTTTTCTGCTGGAGATGGGCTCTACAAGTTCCTTCTCCCCACTGTAGGGCATTTCATCTAAAGCCCCCCCCCTGCTTTGAGTCCTGAGAGTGTCTCATCTCCCAGGTCTCTGGTACATTCTGGAGGGTCCTCCCTACCTTCTTCCTCCAGAGGTCAACTGTTTCCATCCTTTCTGCTGGCCCTCAGGGCTTCAGTCCTTTTCCCTCACCCAATACAAGATCATGTTCCCCTCTTCCCCGACGCCCATCCCCTTTCCCTCCCAGGTCCCTCCCTCCCCCTTGTGATTGCTGTCTTCTCCCTCCCAAGTGGGACTGAGGTGTCCTCACTTGGGCCCTTCTGCTTGTTTACCTTTTTGAGTTCTGTGGACTGTATCCTGGGTATTCTCTACTTTTTGTGGCTAATATCCACTTATTAGTGAGTGCATGATAATGCATGTCCTTTTGGGTCTGAGTTACCTCACTCTGGATGATATTTTCTAGTTCCATCCATTTGCCTGCAAAACTCAGGATGTCATTGTTCTTAATAGCTGAATAGTATTCCATTGTGTAAATGAACCACATTTTCTGTATCCATTCCTCCACTGGGGGACATCGGGGTTCTTTCCAGCTTCTGACTATTGCAGACAAGGCCACTAGGAACATAGTGGAGCACGTGCCCCTGTGGCATGGTGGGACTACTTTTGCGTATATTCCTAAGAGTGGTATAGCTGGGTCTTCAGATAGATCTACTTCCAATTTTCTGAGGAACCTCCAGACTGATTTCCAGAATGGTTGTACCAGCATCCCACCAGCAATTCCACCAGCAATGGAGGAGTGTTCCTCTTTCTCCACATCCTTGCCAACATGTGCTATCACCTGAGTTTTTGATCTTAGCCATTCTCACTGGTGTGAGGTGGAATCTCAGGTCATTTTGATTTGCATTTCCCTGATGACAAGACAGGAACCTAGCATGGCTGTCCCCCAAAAAGCCCAACAGCTGACTGAGATAGATGCAGATACTTATACCCAACTCATGGACTGAGCTTTAGGACCTCTGTGGTTGAATTAGGGAAAGGCTGGAAGAAGCTGAGGAGGAAGATCAGCAGTCTCTACACACCTGAACCCCTGAGATCTCTGAAACACTGAGCCACCAACCAGGCAGCACACACCAGCTGAGATGAGGCCCCCAACACATATACAGCAGAGGACTGCAGGGTCTGGGTTTAGTCAGAGGAGATGCACCTAACCCTCAAAAGACTGGAGGCTCCAGGGAGTGGAAAGGCCTGGTGGGGTGTTAGGGGGAGTGGGGAGTGGGGACATTTCTTTGGAGACAGGAGGGAAGAGGAATGGGATGAGGAACTCTGGGAGGGAGAACCAGGAGGGGGGTAAGAACTGGACCATAAAAACAAAAGTAATTAAAAGAGGGGGAAGTTAGAATGCATGGCAGAAATAAAGGGAGATATATATATTAAGGAAAATTTAGTATTTGAAAAATTGTGCTATACAATTTTCAACAGTTAAAGCAAGACATAAATCTTTATAGTGAACATGTTAGTTTTGAGCAAGACAACATTGTAGTATGTCAAAGTATACTTGTAATGACATTTTCATGAATTTAGACAATTTAATGTACCTCTATAAACAGTCTGCCCCCTAATGCAAAGAAGGCAGAAAATGAGAAAATAAGAAATATTGTGGGATGGGAAAACAAGAACAGACATTTACATATAAAATACAGTCTTTTGTCACATATATGTGAAAATATTATGTATTTCAATGTCTATTATATTTTTAAAGAAATTAAAAAGTCATCATCAAGGAAAGACGGATTTCCTTGAAAGATAGATTTCAGTCTGAAAGCACATCGCTGTTTAACAGTTTATTGTGTATGTCATCCCTGCCTTCCTTAATTAACTGTATAGTTTTCCTTTTTCTAACTAGTCCAAGGATGGCCTTGGGGATATAAACAGAATAAGTTTATAGGAAAATAATATCGTCTATTGCTCAAGCCACAATCTGTACCCAACTTGCATATTTGTTCCGTGATTTTTCTTGAGTTTGCTGAATTCCTTTGAGAGACGACTAAATTAATGAAGCTATAATACTGAGCTACATGGAGGACGGTGTTTACATAAAGTGCAGAGGTGTGGAAGGGCTTGGGACCAAGAGAACTGGTCATTTATGGGTAAGAGTCTAAGAATATCTTTTGAATGTCTTTAATCTGGTGCTTAAGCATCTCTGCATATGTCTCAGAAAATAGGGTATAAAACAAAATATGTGTAAAATAATAAAAAAACTGAGAAGCACCAAATTGTTTTCACTCAACTCCTAATTCAGCTCTTTATATTAAGAGGCTACTTATATTACAAGATTTACCTTATCTTCCTATGAGTTAGGAGCATTGGAAGAGCCATACATTATTATTTCTAGGTAAAAAAAAATAGTAGTAGGAAGGAAAAGAAATAATTTAAGCAAAATTTAATTTCTGAGATTTAAAAAAATCATGATTTTACTTATGTGCCAGAATAAATTAAAATGGGAAAGCCATTATTGAGAAATGAGTATGCAGCCAAGTTAAGTAAAAAAGTAGGAACAATAAAAGTTTTTTAAGAAAAATACGTTTATAATAGGTAGAAAACTTATCTAAAGGGTGGAAGAAATTGATGAGTCCTTACGTTGAGTAAAAGATACAGAAGTAACAGACAAAGAAGTGATTAAATTTTACCAACTCCGAATAAAGCCATGTGACTGAAGAGCAAAGAGCACACAAAGTTCTAGGGAAGGTTCATTGTAGTTTAAATGTTTACAAGAATCATCACTAACTTAGCAAGCTCGATAACACTGTTACAAAAGATACATACAAAGGAACACCTAGACAATCACCAACCATCCTGGAGGCAAAGGAAGAGTGGAAGGATAGTAACCCCCAAAGAGTGTGTCTAGTCAGGTACTCTTCAGAAGTCAAGGTGGAATAAGATGCGCTCCAATAGGAAATACTCAGGAGGAAGACGATTCCTGTCTAACTTACCACGTGTAGCAGTTATTAAGCACTTACTACTACCAGATCCTGCTCTAAGCATGTCCTAAACCTCATTTCAGCCTTTCAACAACTTTCTAAGATGGCCATTATTCTTCGCTTCATTTCACACATGAAGAAATGAAGATACACAGCATTTAACAACTTGCCCAAGAACATGTGTCATTCGAATGAATAACTTCAACCCAGTTATCATTATCATTACAAGGCCACAAATGTCATCGTTCTAGTTACTTATACCTTGGTTGTGGTATTAACTGCCTAAGAATACACTAGCACAGTCTAGAATGAATGACAGCATGTACAGTCATACCCCTTAAGAAACGAAAGTTAGAAATAAATAATAAAAGATGAACATAAAAGGAGACTACCTGATAACATAACAGTGATCCTCAAAATGCATTCAAAACAAAATCAGAAGCCACCTGGAGAGCAAAGAAAAGAGTAATGTCTCATGTCAAAACCTATGGGATATGACTAAAGCTATACTCAATGATTTTTCCCATTTTTTGCTTCTTGACATAAGATTCTATAATACAGCTCAGGCTAACCTCAAACACATGATGCAATTGACAATTACCTTGAATTCCACAACTTCCTTTCTGCATCTCCTAAATGCTGTGCTTACAGACATGAGCCACTATACCTAGGTGAATAGATATTCTTCATGACCCTTGCTATTCCATATACCATGAGTAAGAGGGAAAATCACTCTTTTGAAGAATTATATATGAATATATAGGGAATGGTGCAATACCTCAGCGATAAAACATTTGCCTCCCATGCATCAGACAATGAGCTCTGTTTCAGTACTACACAGAGAAAGGCAATGAAACAGATGCAAAGAAGGGAGATCTAGGTTAAAAGCATAAATGACGAATGGTGTTGCACAGCCGCTGTAATCCAGCACTCCAGAGGTGCAGTCAAAAGGATCACTACTACACACTGGGTTTCCAGTCATCCTCGCATGCATAAAGCCCTCTTTCTCTCAAAAAAGTGAATAATCAAGTGAACCATTATAGACATGATAAATTAAAAACTGTGTCACTGAAAAGTAATTTTTATAAGTATGATTTTATAAGCAAAATTAGGATGGAAACAAAAAGCACACAAATTATGAATGATAATAAAATGTAGACCCTGTCCACACTACCATGTTTATAGTTCTTGTCATTGTTTAGTTCGTGTTTAGGCGGTCTTACTGATGAGACTTTATGTATATGACTTCTGTATTTATGTATTTAGGAATATATACATATACGTTTACATACACATATACCTATATAACAATTAACAAAAAAAAGAACATGAATTTGATAGTATAGAGAAGTATATGGGAGGGTTTGGAGGAAGGGAAAACAATGTTCTTTTTTCTATTATTACATTTATATTAATTCTAATTACATCTATTTCTCTGTTTCTACCATTCTATGTATGATTTACCTTTTTAAAAAAGTATTTCTTTTGATTAATATAAATGTAAATGAATTTCACTAAATTGGAAAATCTAAATGTCATATATTAACTTCCTAATAAGTTCAAAGTTTCTAAAATTAATGTAAAAATAGAAAAATTAGCTAGACCAATTACTATAAATAAAATTTAAAATGTGATTATAAATCTTCCATTTTAAAAGTAATAACCAGCTCTTGTTCTTCTTTCTCTCTTGCTCTTTTCCCCTCTTCCCCCTTTGTCCCTTTTCTCCCCATTCCCCTCCCCCTCTCTCCACGTGCTCATGGCCGGCCTCTATTCCCTTTCTTCCCCCCTTACTCCCCTCCCCATTCCCTGAATAAACTCTATTCTATACTAAAAATTATTAATTAATTAATTAAAAAATAAAAGTACTGAGTCTTCCACTAGCAGCCATCAGAAGAAGATGTAGAACTCTCAGCTCTGCCTGCACCACGCCTGCCTAGATGCTGCCATGTTCCTCTGAACCTGTAAGCCAGTCATGATTAAATGTTCTTTATAAGACTTGCCTTGGTCATGGTGTCTGTTCACAGCAGTAAAATCCTGACTATGACAGAATTTGGTACCAGGTGTAGGGTATTATTGCTGTGATAGGCCTGACCATGCTTTTCTTTGGAAGAATGTGGGTTTGGGGACTTTGGATTTGGAAAGCCATGGAATGCTTTAAGTGGGGTTTGATGGGCTATCCTACTAGGAATATGGAATATTTTGTTGCTGAGGGTGATTTGAACTGTGGAAGCCTGATTCTAGAGGTTTCAGAGGAGAAGAATTTTAATATGTGGCCTAGAGACTGCTTTTGTGATATTTTGGTGAAGAACATGGTTGCTTTTTACTCTTGTCTGAAGAGTCTACCCGAGGCTCAGGTAAAGATTATTAATTGCATTGAGAAAGGAAGTCTCAAAAAAGCCCAACAGAGACTTCGTTCTCTGCTTAAGTCGCATGAAGAGCATTTTGAACAAGTGTAGCAAGCTTAGAAAGGAAAAATATGGGGCTGGAGTTAAAAATATGGCTCAGTGGTTAAGAACACTGACTGCTCTTCCCAGAGGTCCTGAGTTCAATTCCGAGCAACTATAGGGTGGTTCACAACCTTCTGTAATGGGATCTGGTTTGCCTGAAGACAGCTACAGTGTCCTCATATACATAAAATAAAGAATTAACTAAAAAAAGAAAAATGTAAAATATATGGTACACCAGGAAGTAAAGTGGAGCCTAATCCTGTGTTCTAAAGATAGCAGATGAAGGGAGAGAGACTTTGGGGCAAGATCCTACCTAGCTGAGTTGAGATCCAGCATGGTGGTACCTTTAATCACAGGAAACAAAGTCAAGCTGATCTCTGAGTTTAAGGTTAATCAGAACCAGGACAGCCAAGCTTAGGCAGTGAAGGAGTTGGAAAACAGAAAGCTGGGGACAATGTAACAAGGGGGCTATGTTCCAGCCCCAGCAAGCAGCAGAACTTGGCAGTGGCCCTGGCTTTGAGTCAAAAATAAAAGGGACTACTGGGACAATTGATGCTGGTTAGCTGGACTAAGAAATTAGCAGTGATTAAGAAGAGACCAGCATTACTGAGGTGAAATCTTCTGGGAAGTGTTTTCTGAGAGCACAAAAGAAGCTGTGTTCCAGAGATAGCCAAGGTTGTACCTCATGCTGCAGCTGTACGTGGTAATGTGTAAGAGTCACCCAGGTGGTACTGGTTTTGAAGGCATGAAGGGGTCATGGAGAGCAGCTGAGGCTGGGCACTGTGAAGGCCACTGGTGAAGGTACAGCCTCAGTTATAGTTAATGGCCCATGACTGAAGGGGTCACATAAAGGAGTTGAGGCTTGGCACTATGAAGAGAGCCTATGAGAGGCTATTGGTGAAGCCTAGTTGCAACTGAAGACCCCAGTGTATTAGGGATGCCAGTGCCATGGGGTGATCACCAAGAACAGCAGCAGCAGTGGAGTGGATCAACCTGAGCTTAGAGCGATACAGAGGGCAGAGCTGGAGAAGTGACACAAGCCCTTTGGGGGGACCCAGAAGATCATGTGTGGATCCCAGACATTGAAATAAGAAGCTGTAACATTGAAGTTGCCTCAGAGACCCCAAGATGTTTGAGAATCCAGACCTGTGGGCTACCTGCTGAGGAAAGATACTAACAGAGAGTGCAAACAGCCCAGGAGAAAGAAGTTGTTGTAGTCAACAACGATGAAAAGGGAGTTGGAGATCTGAAGACCAAATTGGCATCAGACATGGAGATGCAGAGTTTGGAGTTTCCCCAGCTGGTTTCCTGTCTTGCTTTGGGGATTACAGTTAAGTGATTGGATGGATCTCAGAAGAGACTTTGAACTTTGAACTTTTAATGTTGTTGAGACTCCTATACACTGGGGGGACTTTTGAAGTTGAAATAACTGCATTTTGCATTATGCTATGCTTAGGTGTGGTCCTATAGATTCACAAGTCTATGGGGGCCAGGGAGTGGAATGTGATGGTTTGTATATGCTTGACCCGGGGAGTGGCACTATTAGGATGTATGGCCTTTTTGGATAGGTGTGTCACTGTGGGCATGGACTTAACCTAGCTGCCTGGAAGTCAGTCTTCCACTAGCAGCCTTCAGATGAAGATATAGAACTCTCAGCTCTGCCTGCACCATGCCTGCCTGGGCTCTGCCATGTCGTGCCTTGAAGATAATAAACTGAGCCTCTGAACCTGTTGTCCTTTATAAGACTTGCCCTGGTCATGGAGTCTGTTCACAACAGTAAAGCCCTGACTAAGACATAAAAAAAAAATAAAAGTAGTAACCAGTGGACCAGGTATGGTTTAGTTTTAATCCCAGCACTCAGCGGTAAAGGCAGTTGGATCTTTATAATTTCCAGACCAGACAGGCTATACAGTGGCATATGCCTTAAAATATAAAGCTACTAATGTTGTTTCCTGAATGAACATGACAAACATGTTAAATTACTTTTTCAATAACTGTGTTTGTGCTCATAGGTTAATGTTCAGATCAGCTTTGGCCAGAGAAGCTTCAGTAACTGGAGGTACTCAATCTGATCAAACTATTAACAATAAACAACTATTAAAATACCTACTCATAAATGAGACTACATGTCTCAAGGAACATGGTGGAACAGGTAACAGGCATACTGTAAGAAGTACAACATTGGAGACACCTGAAGGCCTGGTACTGCCCTCAGCATCTGAGGGATAAGGGCCATGCAAACCTGATGCTTTGCCTCAGGCTTGGGAGACTGCATGGACAACAGTGCAGCTCCATCCAAAAACTGCAGTGGAAATTTTGGAAAAAGAGGTTCTGTGCTTTTAAGGGAGGCTACAACTACTGGTTACCTTGAAGAACCATTGTGAAGAGGAGATCAAGCACCATGAGAAGGAGGCGTCTACAGAAACAAATTGAGTGATGTAATAAGATGAAATACACAAACCGTGAAGATGATTAAATGTGCACTGCCTGTGTCATTGCTGAGTAATATGTGTAATGAGTAATTAATTAATATTTGGTCTGTGTGCTACATCAGGAGAGAAAAAATCTAAGAGCTAGAGAAAGGGACTAGAGCACTGTGGTATGGAATGCTGACTTCTGAGCATGTTATGATTGTTGCACTATTGAATTCACACCGGTTGTGACAACTTGCACTATGTATCCATGATTAGATACACCAACATCACCCTGTCATCAAAGAGAAAAAGGCTTATGGGCCTTACTTAACCCATCCCTGAGAGATCATATGCAATTAATGGTTGATGGACGAGAAGTCTAGCAAATGAGAGACCAAAGCCCATAACCCTGAGTTTTGCAATCACACCTATTTTGGAAATAAGAATATTTTTGTCTGCTATCCAATAAGAAAACATTAGCAAAAACAATAAACAATTAAAGTAAAATAACTGACAGGCCAAGTCTGTCTGAAAACCAGGTAGGCTGACCAAAAAGACCTTCTCTTCTCTCTCTGTTCCAACAGACCCAATCCCCCAGTCTCATCCCCAGTCCTGTAACAGAAAACCAGTGGCATCCTTGCCTTACACTGCCCTCTTCTTCTGTGGATCTTACAAACCATCCCCTCCTAACCTCCCCCAAATCCCCAAACAGTTGTTGCTTTGTCTCAGACCCCAGATCCAGCAGGCACTCCCTGCTAACCCAAGGGTGTCTCCTTCAAGGCAACAAGTAGCCTGAAGGCAGACCCACACCTCTCCTACTGTTCCTGAGATCCAATTCCCAGTCTCATCCCTATCTCTGCAGCTAGAAACTTCCTATGGTCTCTCTTTCCTCTCTCACCCCATCCCCAAGGAAACACAAACTCATCCCAGTACCCCAGCCTCCAACAATAGCAGGCATTCCTCATGAACACACCAGCTGAACAGACCAGGAAAACAGGCAACATGCAGTCATCACCTGTCTTGAAAATCCAGAGAGGAAACAGACACCAAAGAACAAAACAACTACCCAAAAGACAAATTCAGAAATCAGTACCTAGACCTTAAATCATTCCAAACCCAGATGCTGAGATGTCAGCATAAAACCACAATAGCCACAATAATGTCTCCATTAGAACCCATCTATCCTACCACAGCAAACCCTGAATATTCCATCACAGCTGAAGCACAAGAGAAAGACCAAAGACCTTAAAACCTTTTGTGAATATACTAGGGGTACTGAAAGAGTAAATGAATAAATCCATTAAAGAAATCCAGGAAAATACTTGTAAAATAAACAAACAAACAAATGACAAGACCTGAAATTGGAAATACAATCAAGAAAACTGCAATTGTGGGAATTTGAAACAAAAATGGAAACAAAATTGGAAACAAAAATTTAGAAATTTGAACAGAAACTACAGAGACAAGCTTCAACAATAGAATACAAGAAATAGAAGAAAAGATGTCAGGCATTGGAGATACAATAAAGAAATGAACATATTTGTTGAAGAAAATGTATCAAAAGCAAGCAAACAAAAATCCTGACACAAAACATCCAGGAAATCTAGAACACTATGAAAAAACAAACTTAAGAATAATGGGTATAGGGGTTGGGGATTTAGCTCAGTGGTAGAGCGCTTGTCTAGCAAGTGCAAGGCCCTGGGTTTGGTCCCCAACTCCGGAAAAAAATTTTAAAAAAGAATAATGGGTATAGAAGAAGAAGAAAAACCCAGAAAATGTCTTCAACAAATCATAGAAGAAAATTTTCCTAACCTAAAAATGGAGATGCCTACAAAGTTATGGTACTCCATGATAAAGTCAATTTTAAATAATAATCTATCTACAAATCCAGAAGATGCTAGAAAGAAAACCATAACTTGAAGAGGTTAACTACACACATGAAACACAGGAAATAATCTCACACCACAAAAATCAAAAGAAAGGAAGCATGCACTCATGTTCGTGCACACACATGCACACACACACACACACACACACACACACACACCACCACCACCACCACCACTCCCACCATCACCACCACCACCAACAACAAAATAACAGGAATTAACAGTCATTGATTATTGTTATCTCTCAATATCAATGGTCTCAATTCCCCAATTAAAAAGGCACAGATTAACATAATGAATGTAAAAACAGAATCCATTCTATTGTTGCATCCAAGAAACACATCTCAACATCAAAGATAGCCATTACTTCAGGTTAAAGGGTTAGAAAATGATATTCCAAGTAAATGAACCTAAAAGCAAGCTGATATATCCAGTTTAATACATAATAAATAGACTTGAAACCAAAGCTAATCAAAAGATATAAAGAAGGATTCTATACTCATCAAAGGAAAAAAATTCGCTAAAATGACATTTCAATTTTTTAACACCCGTGCACCAAACAAAAGGCAACTGAATTTGTAAAAAAAAAAAAAAAAAAAAAAAAGACACTACTACATATTGACAATGACACACTGATAGTAGCAGACTTCAACACCCAACTTTCAGCATTGGACATAGCATGTAGACAAAAACTAAACAGAAATCCTGGAGTTAAACCAAATTATAAACCAAATTGACCTAACAGATAACCACAAAATATTTCATCCAAACCCAAAAAATATATCTTATACTCTGCAACTCATGAAATGTTCTCCAAAATGACCACATAGTCGGACACAAAGTAAGTCTCCATAGATACAACAAAATTGAAATAACTTCTTGCATTCTATCAAACCAACATGCATTAAAGCTGAATATCAACAACAGAAAGAACAGAGAACTCACTGAGGCTGAACAACTCTCTACTTTGAGATGAAGACAGAAGTAAAGAAAGAAATAATAGATTTTGAGGGTGGACTAGAGGAGGGCGAGTTTGGGAACAGGAGGGATCAGTCAGGGGTGGGAAGAACAGAGGGGAAAAGTACTGAGAGAGACAATTGGAATTGGGGAGCATTTGGGATGTGATATAGAAACTTGCTGCCATGGAAACTCCTCGGAATCTATGGGAATGGCCCTAGCAAAGACTGCCTGAAATAGGGAATACAGAGCCCAAACTTGCTATCCTCTATAATTAGGAAAGGCTCCTAGCACTTGAACTAGGACATCAAACCAGCCACAAAACCTTCGACTTACAGTCTGTTCTACCAGCAAGATGTGCTAGGAAAATGGTGTCATAGAATGTATGGGAGTGTTCAGGCAAATACTGGTCCAATTTGAGGCCCATGTCATAAGAGGGAGTCTACCACTGACACTGCCTGGATAGCCAATAACCAGAGGCAGGACCCAGAGACCCAGGATAAAACCAAACATGACTGGCAAAAAAAAATCAATGAAATGATTCCTAATAATACTCTGCTCTACTCATAGATCAGTGCCTAACCCAATTGTCACCGGAGGGACATCATCCAGCAACTGATGGAAACAGATAACAGATGAAGAGACCCACAGCCAAACACTAGGCAGAGCCAGGGAAATCCCAGACAAGAGGGGGAGAAGGATTGCAGGAGCCAGAGGGGTAGGGGACAACAGGAAAACACAGCCCACAGAATCAACTAAGCAGGGCTCTTATGGGCTAACAGACTGAAGTAACAAACAAGAACCCCATATGCTAGGTTTTATATATATAGTGTTTCTGTAGCTTGGCATTATTGTGGAACTCCTAGCAAGGGGAACAGGTGGTACAGCTGGCTCTTCTGCCTGCTTTTGAGACCCCTTTCCTCCCACTGTGTTGCCTTATCCAGCCTTAATATGAGGGGATGTGTCTAGGCTTATTCCAATTTGATATTCCATGTTTGCTTGATATCCCTTGTAGCCCTGCTATTTTCTCTCTCTCTCTCTCTCTCTCTCTCTCTCTCTCTCTCTCTCTCTCTCTCTCTCCCCCTCCCTCCCTCTCTCTCTCTCTCTCTCTCTCTCTCTCTCTCTCTCTCTCTCTCTCTCTCTCTCTTTCTGAATGGAAACATAATGGAATGGATCTCAGGGAAAGGAGAGGTTGGGAGAGGGAATGCTGGGGGTAGTGGAAAGAGAGAAATCTTCAGTCAGGTTATAATGTATGAGAGAAGAAAGAACTAAAAGAAACAAACTCAAAACTTTTGAAGATAAAACACAGCATTTGGATGTGGATGCTAATTTCCTTGGCTTGTTCTGCATACCATGAATACTTGTGCTGAAATATCACACTATACCCACTGCTCATTGGCAAACTTGCCAGGGAATGAAGATAAAGGTCCAGGTTTCCATGCTATATGCTGCCTGGGAATTACTCTCAGCTTCTAGAAGCCACTCTGTGGACCTCCTAGGGTTAGGGACAGTCCATTCCATTTTCAACTATTACAGTGCATGTCTTCCATGCTTCATTTCTTCCGACTTCCTAGTCTACAGTCATCCCAAGGAAGCCTTCTGTACTTAAAACACTCCCATGATGATGGAATCTCTCTTTGGCCACATGGCATAAAAGCTATAGGACAGGTAATTCACCGTATTCTAGCTTTACACACAAGATGAAGGATTCATGTGATACAGTTTTCTGTTTAACGTTCCCTTTGCAATCCACACATGCATTATACATCTTTATAAGATATACTATGACATTCTAATATTCATATGCAAGGTATACTGACTGAATCAGGGCACTGATATCTCCTCATTGTTTTTGTTCAGAGGCTTTGGGGTCCTTGCCTTTAGTTCTTCATAAAATGTATATTGGGCTATCATAAACCAGATGTGATGATCAACCTTAAACAAATATGTTAGCAAATGTTTCTAAGCACAAGTTCCTTAGTGGTGATATAGACATGAAATTAAAATGTTTTCATTTTTAAAACTAATTAATTTAATAAATTAACTAAAGACTTTCTCAAATTTGATGGAAATCAATACACGGCATGCCAAAACTTATGGGACACAGTGAAAGCAGTAAAGTTTAAAGCACTAAATGTCTATGTACAAAAATCGGAGAGATCACATACTAGCGACTTAATAGCACACCTGAAAGCTCTAGAAAAACTTAATAAGCACACCCAAGAGGAGTATATAGCAAGAAATTATTAAACCAAGGGCTGAAATCAATTAAATAGAAACAAAGAAATCAATATAAAGAATCAATGAAACAAAGAGTAGGTTCTTTGAGAAAATCAATAAGATAAGACAACCCTTATCCAAACTAACAGACTCAGAAATAAAAATGGAGACATACCATCACACACCATAAAAATACAGAGAAGCATAAGAGCATACTTTTTAAATGTGCATTGCAACAAATTGGAAAATCTAAAAGAAGTGGACAATTTATTCGATAGGTGCCACTTACCAGAGTTAAATCAAGATCAGAAAAAGACTATTTAAATAGATCTATAAGCCCTAGTGGAAAAGAAGCAGTCATTAAAATTCTCCCAGCCAATATAAGACCAGGGCCACATGGGGTTATCACAGAATTCTACCAGACTTTTAAAGACGAGTTATTGCCAATTGTTCTCAAATTATTCCACAAAATAGAAACAGAAGGGACATTGCCCAGTTAATTTTGGGGACCACAGTAATACTGATACCTAAACCATATAAGAACTCAATAAAGAAAGGCAATTATAGACTAATTTCTGTTATGAAGATACATGCAAAAATACTAAATAAAATGCTTGCAAACTGGCTCCAAGAACACATCAAAAAGATCGTCCACCATAATCAAGTAAGCTTCATCTCAGGGATTCAGGGAGGGTTCAATATAAGGAAATCCATCAGCATGATGCATTATGTAAACAAACTCAAAGATAAGAACCACATGATCATCTCATTAGATGCTGAGAAAGCATTTGACAAAATTCAACACCCCTTCATGTTAAAAGTCCTGGAAAGATCAGGAATTCAAGGTCCATACCTAAACATAGTAAAGGCAACATACAGCAAACCAGTAGCCAACATCAACTAAATGGAGAGAAATTGGAAGCAATCCCACTAAAATCAGGGACTAGACAAGGCTGCCCACTCTCTCCCTACTTACTCAATATAGTTCTAGAAGTCCTAGCCAGAGCAATAATATAACTAATAAAGGAGATCAAGGGGATATAAATTGTAAAGGAAGAAGTCAATATATCATTATTTGCAGATGATAAGATACTATACAAAAGCGACCCCAAGGGGTTGGGGATTTAGCTCAGTGGTAGAGCGCTTGCCTAGCAAGCGCAAGGCCCTGGGTTCGGTCCCCAGCTCCGAAAAAAAAAAAAAGAAAAAAAAGCGACCCCAAAAATTCAGCTGATAAACAACTTCAGCAGAGTCTGGATACAAAATTAACTCAAAGAAATCAGAGGCTCACATTTATTAAATGATAAATGAGCTGAGAAAAAATTAGGGAAACACCACCCTTCACAATAGTCACAAATAATCTAAAATACCTTGGTGGAACTCTAATCAAGAAAGTGAAAGAGCTGTTTGACAAGAACTTCAAGTCTCTGAAGAAAGAAATTAAAGAAGAGATATCAGAATATAGAAAGCTCTCCAATGCTCATGGATTAGTAGGATGAACATAGTGAAAAATGCCCATCTTACCAAAAACAATCTATAGATTCAATGCAATCCTCATCAAAATTCCAACACAATTTTTATAGACCTTGAAACAGAAATTCTCAACTTCATATGGAAAAATAAAAAAAACCTGGATAGCCAAAATAATCCTGAACCTAAAAGAAGGAATCACCCTCCTTGACCTCAAGCAATACTACAGAGCAATAGTGATAAAAACTGTATGGTATTGGTACAGAGACAGACAAGTTGATCAGTGGGATCGAATTGAAAACCCAGAAATGAACCTACACACCTATATACACTTGAATTTTGATGAAGAAGCCAAAGCCGTACAATGGGAAAAAAGCATCTTCAATAAATGGTGCTGGTCTTATTGGATGTCTGCCCATAGAAGAGTGAAAATAGAGCCATATTTATCACCCTGCACAAAGCTCAAGTTCAAGTGGATCAAAGACCTTGACATAAAACCCAACAAACTAAATCTAATAGAAGAGAAAGGGGAAATAGCCTTGAGCACATTGGTACAGGAGACAACTTCCTGAAAAGAACACCAATGGCTCAGGCTCTAAGATCAACAATTGGTAAGTGGGAACTCAAGAAACTAAAAAGCTTATGTATGAAAAAGGACACTATCAATGGGACAAAACAGCAGCCTACAAATTGGGAAAAGATCTTCACTAACCCTACATGTGACAGAGGTCTAATATCCAAAATATATTTAAAAAAAAAACCCAAGAAGTTAGACATGGAAGTTAGACAAACCAAATAACCCAAAATAACCCAATTAAAAATGGAGAACAAAGATATATAGAGAATTCTCAACAGAAGAATCTCGAATGTCTAAGAAGCACTTAAAGAAATGCTTAAAATCTTTAGTCATCAGGGAAATGAAAATCAAAATGACCATGAGATTCCACTTTACACCCGTCAGAATGGCTAAGATCAAAAACTCTCTCAAGTGACAGCAGATGCTGGCAAGGATGTGGAGAAAGAGGAACACTCCTCCATTGTTGGTGGGATTGCAGACTGGTACAACCATTCTGGAAATCAGTCTGGAGGTTCCTCAGAGAATTGGACATTGAACTACCTGAGGATCCAGATATACCACTCCTGGGCATATACCCAAAAAATGCTCCAACATATAACAAGGAGACATGTTCCACTATGTTCATAGTAGCCTTATTTATAATAGCCAGAAGCTGGAAAGAACCCAGATATCCCTCGTGGTACATTTACACAATGGAATATTCAGCCATGGACATTATGAATTTTGCAGGCAAATGGATAAAACTAGAAAATATCATCCTAAGTGAGGTAACCCAGACCCAAAATTACATGCATGTATGTACTACTTACTGAATAGTGGATATTAGCCATAAAGTACAGGATACCTATGATATACCTCACAGAGCTAAAGAAGTTAAACAAGAAGGAAGGCCCAAAAGAGAATGCTTGAATCTCTTAGAAGAGGAAATAAAACAGTCATAGGAGGCAGAGGGTGGGAGGAAGCTGGGTAGGAAAGCATTTGGGAGGGGATTGTGTGGGTTCAGGATCCAGTATGGGGAAAGATAGGAGAGAGGGCCAGGAGATTGAATTTTAATCTAAAGCTGCTGGGGTGGGGTCTGGGGAGGAATTTCTAGGATTTCCCAGAGATCTAGGATGGGTGAGGTTCCCAGGACTCAATGCAGTTGGCCTTAGCCAAATTGCCTAACAGTGGGGACTTGGAACCTGAAAAGGCAACCTCCTGTACCCAGGCAGGACCCCCAGTGGAGAGATAAGGACACCAACCATCCACAAAACTTCCAACCTAAAATTTGTCCTGTCTAAAAGAAATGCAGGGACAAAATCGGAGCAGAAACTGAAGGATTGGCCAACCAATAACCAACCCAACTTGAGACCCATCCCATAGGCAAGCACCAATCCCTGACACTACTAATGATAATCTCTTATGCTTGCAGACAGGACCCTAGGACAACTGTCCTCTGAGAGGCTCTCCAGAGCTGACTGAGACAGATACAGATACCCACAGTCAAACACTCGACAGAGGTCAGGGTCTCTTATGGAAGAATTGGGGGAAGGACTGAAGGCCCTGAAGGAAATGGGAACCCCCACAGGAGTACCAACAGAATTAACCAACCTGGACCCCTGGGAACTCTCAGAGACTGAGCCACCAACCAAAGAACATACACAGGCTGGACCTAGGCCTCCCCGCTCATATGTAGCAGACATGAAGCTCGGTCTCCATGTAAGTCCCCCAACAACTGGAGTGGGTACTGTCCCTAAAGCTATATCCTGACCCTGAACACTGTTCCCTAACAGGCCTACCTTGTCTGGTCTCAGTGGGAGAAGTTCAATAAACCTGCAGATTTGATGTACAAGGGGGTGGGGGATACCCATGGGGGGCGCACACAGACAAAAAGGGAGGAGTATAGGAGAGGATCTCTGTGAGAGGGGACCAGGAGGAAGCAGTATTTGGGATGTAAACAAACAAACAAATAGATAAATAAATAAGTAAAAACCCATATGGGCAATGTGCAAGAAGGAAGACAGCAAGCAAAAGGTAAGGATGGGGGATGGGAGGAGGGTATGGGGGGTGTGAGGATATCAACAAGGTACAATGAAATCCATAATTTTGTATTTTATTTTAAAATAAAGCAAAAATAAAAATACAAAATAAAGTATAACTGGTTGTTTGAATGAGAATAGTCCTCACATGTTCATATGCTTGAATACTTGGGAACAACTAGGAGGTCTGTACATATTGTAAGGGGTGTGTCATGAGGGTGGGTTTTGAGGGTTTAAAGGCCCCCTTGGCATGTTGTTTTATCATAGCAATAAAAAGTAACTAAGACAATAACCATAAGCAATATCTATAACAACCTTAACTCAAAAATCAAAAGAACGTATTTTGAAAATGATAAAACACAACACAGAACTCAAAAGTGTGACAAAACCAAGAGATGCTATGACCTAATAGAATTCGATGTTTCAATTACTTTTCTTTTTTTTTTAATTTTTTAAGATTTATTTTATGTATGTGAGTACAACTGTTGCTGTCTTCAGGCACACCAGAAGAGGGCATCAGATCCCATTACAGATGGTTGTGAGCCACCATGTGGTTGCTGGGATTTGAACTCAGGACCCCTGGAAGAACAGTCAGTGCTCTTAACCTCTAAGACATCCCTCCAGCCACCCCTCATTACTTTTCTATTGCTGTGATAAAACAGCATGACCAAGACAACTCATAGAATGAAGGGTTTATTGGGGCTTACAGTTTCAGAGGAACGAGTCTGTGACCATTCCAGCAGAGAAGCATGGCAGCAGGCAAACATGGTAATTGGAACAGCAACTGAGAGCTCACATCTCAAACTGCAAACAGAAAGCAGAGAGTGCAGTGGGAAGGGTGGGAAGCTTTTGAAACCTCAACAGCCTTCAGTGATGTACATCCTCCTACAAGGTTAATTTTTCCTCAAACAGTCCCATTAACTGGAGACCAAGTATTCAAACATCTGAGTTAAAGAGGGACATTCTCATTCAAACCACCATGTTCCACAAAGGCAAAAATAACCTAGCCAGGAATTTTATCAATATAATTAACTGCATAGAATCAAAATGAGAACCAGTGAGATGGCTCAGCAGGTAAAGTTACTTGCTGTCTGGAGTTTGAGCACCAGGATGTACATGGTATACAGAAAGAGCTAACTTCCCTGAGCTGTCCTCTGATCTACACAAACACACCATAGCATGCACAACTCACACCCATACACAAATACAAAAAACACACACATACAAAATAAATAAAATAGAAATAAATAAATGGCCTACATGAAATTCTCAAAGACTAAAAAAATACTATTTAAGAATAAATAAAGGAGAAAAGATAGATAATCCTGTCAATATATTAAAAAGACATAAGCAGGGAATCCAGCAACTTATCCTAACAGGCACCAACGTTAATAGATGGGACTAACAAGAATTGAAAATATCTCTTACCAAAAGTCAAAAACAATCCTCACTCCAACCACAAAATGCCAAACAAACAAACAAACGAACAACAAACCAGAAACAAGTCAGAGTCACCATTAATCTTTACTTCTCTCGAGTATTTTCAGCTGGGCAGAGGCAGTTGGATGCCTTTAATCCCAGCACTTGGAGGCAGAGGCAGGTGAATCTCTGATTTTGAGGTCACCCTGGTCTACAGAGGGAGTTCCAGGACAGCCAGATCTATTATTACACTATTACACAACCCTGTCTTGAAAACAAAAGAGTATTTTCAATATGATTGTGCTCTAAATACAAGGAACTATCTTACAAATTAGAAAATTAATTTAAAAATTAGAAATAGCCAAACATAAACACAAAAATAGTTACTTCCCTCTACTCTAGCAAGTTTTGAAAACTGACATCTCCTGTACTAATATTGACACTCTTTGTAAATAATTTTTGTTTAAAAGGATATAAATTACTGTTCCACGATGGAATCAAGATATCACAATGAGGGCTGGAGAGGTGACTCAGCGGTTAAGAGCACTAACTGCTCTTCCAGAGGTCCTGAGTTCAAATCCCAGCAACCACATGGTGGCTCACAACCATCTGTAATGAGATCTGATGCCCTCTTCTGGCATGCAGCTGTAAATGCAGATAGAGCACTCATTAAATAAAAATATTTTCTAAAAAACGATATCATTATGAAAAAGTGGACTAGTTACTCTAGTTCAATAATGGCATTAGTAATGTTTCCTTGATATTTACTTTTCCATTATATTGATTTCTCTGTTTAGGTATACACCCAAATGAATTTTATGAATTTAAATTTCTAATCAATCCAAGTTTTATGATAAAAGTATTATTTTACCTGATAACTGCACACCAAATGTCTTAATTCATAGAGTGCACAAGGTTTCTGGAGTTGATGGACTATTTCGTGAATCAAAAAAGGGCAGTTTCTTATTATTACTTCCCAGGGACACTTGACAATGTATAGCAACTCTTCGGCTTAGAAGAATGAATTAATGATCAGACTTCCAAACGCTCAAGTATTCTTATTCAATTCCTCCTTTTCATGTGTCCAAGAATAGTCACTAGTTTGTTGTTAATGGTGTCCTATGCTTTCTTAGGTCATCTTTTAGAAATCATGGAATCTTCATAGTCTTCTTGGCTTTAAACATTTTTTTGTAATGCACACGAAGAACAATGAATCTCGGGAATCACGACCTGATGCTATTAATTCCATCCTTTATATTTCAATGGTGCAGAGCAACACTGCGTATGCAGTGCATTACTGTTCTATCAAAAGCCGAGTGATAAGAAGAACATTTTAGGAACCACCTATGACTAATAGCATGTGAAAACTCCTGTCAAAAATTGGAAAATGGCAGAGTTGGTATTTGAGGCTAGAGTTAAGAAATAAAATCACATCTCTACTTTGTACCATTCACAAACATATGCACCAGAAAGATTTTTTTTTAAAAATTACAGAGACTCAAATATATGGGGTGGGGAATAAAAGCTTGAAGAAAACATTTTAAAATTCTTTTAAATTCTTAACTGCAAATTACTAACCCACGCATGAAAAATCTAGAAAACACAAGGGAAAGACAAGAGACAGGACGACTGGAAAATGTCAAACATCTCCAGAAAAAGACATTATGATGTGGGTAACATCTGAGAATAGAACAATACAGAAACTGAGTTCATTTGCTGTTTAAAACTTCAGATAAGAAGAGGGCGAAGCTTCAGATAAAATGGAGGAATGAGAACAGCTACCCTGTCATCTAGTAAAGGAAAAGAATCAATCCAGAAAAGAAATAGTAGAAGCTGTTCCAAAGAGAGAAAACTTTGGAAATACACAAAGATAATGCTAGACTAGCTAAAAGTTACCAAGAAAAAAGATGAATACTCCTGGTGTGGGGGGAGCACAGCAGTTGGGAGGCTGGGACAGGAAGATTAAAGGATTCAAGGCCAGTCCCAATGACACAGTGAATCAGAGATCAGCCTGGGGTACATGAGACCATAAAAGGATGAAAACAGGGTGGAGGAGGGGGAAGAAGAGGAAGAAAGAGGAAAGGAGAGAGGGAGAGAAGTAAGCCAAGCCAAACACAGCCCCAGGGGAAAGGCTCTGCTGTGGGGGAAAGAGAAGCAGGAAACTCATCCAAAAGGTATGTTAAATAGTCCAACAACTGTCAGCTCTACCTCCAGGACAAGCCCAGGGCCCTCATATACCTTAAACCTAGATGCCTGTTTCATGAGACAGAGATGTCTCCAGCGTATAGGTCATAAGTAGAGAGGGATTCCACTTTGTCATTATATGACTTGGAGGGCAAGGAGCAGCAGCCATCTTGAGGAAGAATCTAGTGTTTATACATTACCACATGTACCTGCGAACATGGGCAAAAGAGGCACTTAGAATTGTAAATATCGAGACCAAAGAAGCACTTTACCATGACATTTTATAGTCCATATATCAAAATATTAACTAAAATAAAAACAATATTGATAGTTTTAAGGGGGAAAGCTATCTTACCCGCAAAGATAAGTACCACAAAATCGAGCTGGATCTCATTACCAAAAAAGTTAAAAAATGAAAATAGTGGGGCTGGAGAGACGGCATAGTAGTTAAGAGTTAGAGTTCAGTTCCCAGCATCCATGTTGGATGGCTAGGAACCACCTCTAACTCCAGCTCCAAGACATCTGTTACCCTCTTATGGCCTCTTATGGGCCTGCATATAGGCACCTGCATATGTGTCACATACATCAACCTACATGTATGCAATACATTTTCACTTTTTAAAAAAGAGACAGAACAGCAGGGAATAATAGATTTAATTTCAAAACTTAAACCAATGCCAACCAAGACTGTCATGTTCCCATCAAAGCTACTGTTTAAAGTGATGGAGAATAAGTCTATTTCAAAAGCAGCACAAATTAAGGCCATTATGACCACTGAGCCAGCACTAGAGAATATATTTATTCTGTACTACCCACAGAAAAAGAAGATACTCTCAATTTTGAAATTACAACAAAGAATACATTTCATAAAAGGAACAGATAAACAGAAGAAAGGTAGGAAGGAATCTGTCATGTCCAACATGCCAAATTCCATTATCCCCTAATTCCAGTTAAGAAAAACAACAACAATAATAACCTATCATAAAAGCAGACAACAAAATTACAATAACTAAAACGGTTCTCGATAATTGTCTTAAATAGATATAGCCTCAACTCTCCTATAAAGAAACAACATTTATAAAAGAAAACAACAACAATAAAGACCAACCAAGTATTGTCAATAACAACCACATCTCCCAGAAAAAGAGACGGGATACTGAGAGTCAGACAATAGACGTCAATAAGTCAAGAGAATGATGCTAAAAGTAAGATGGAGTAACCCATCTACTGTCTGAGAAAGTAGTTTTCATGGGAAAATTGGTTAGAAAGATAACAAAGGATACTATATACTAATAAATAAAAACTTCAACAATTGACCCTTACAATTGAAAATCGATAGAGACATAGACATAGACAGACAGACAGATAGATATGCACAAATGTTAGAGCTCAAAAATTCATAAACAAATAATAGGATAAAAGATCACATAGAGCCCTGACTGCCTCACCCACAGGCCCTTCCCACTCACCTCTCCACCCAGCACATCCTTTTCCAGAGTCTAGCCGGGTAAAGTGCACCTGATCCTCCCTCCACATAGCAACCCCTAACCCCAGATCTACACCTATACTGCATCCTTGGACCAGGACGCATATCGTATATAACAGCAAAGTCCCTTGCATATAGCAGACTTAATTCCACCTGAGGTATATCTAATCTCTAGGCCCAGCCCAGCGTGCGTATTCCATCTTCTACCCCAATCTTTTCAGTGCAAATCAGACACATAACCAACAAAAGAACTCCACATGCCCAGATCTCATCACAAAATGTGGAATTATTCTGAAATCCTCCTCCCCGGATATCAGAAGATGCCAGGTGCTAGTTCCCAAAGGAGGGAAGGAGGCACAAATAGTTCTATCCAGCTATGATGCATTGTGAGAAGAGACTATGTATTCCTGAATTGTTAGCAGCCAATATTTTTCATTTATTTTGTCATAAAACTACCATGCACTAATGTTTTCCCTCTACTGCAGAAGCATGTAGGCAGCCAAAAGTTATAATTATGTTTGAGGGGAATTGTACTTTAGCTTTTAGTCACACTTACTGGATTTAGCAACAAGGCAGTGTCTATCTCAGATATGATGCACCAGGATATCTTACTTAGACTGTACCACTATTTAAGTTGGGGAAGTTCCACGAGTATCAAATAAACAATACAGTTCTGTGATAATTTCAATTCTGATCTAGATCTTAGTATCTTGGGGAAAGAATGTTCAGAGCAGCAGACTCTATGAATCTGGTGCTTATTAATTCTACTTGTCACAGTAATAAATTATCATTTTGGATTTTATTTTCCAAAGGAAGTCCCACCTTATTTGATAACATGTTGCAGCCTTTGCAAGCTCAGCAAGGCTCAGTAAAAGACGAGACCACAAGCTCAAACAAAGCTGGCTTTATTGCAGCTCCTCTGTCACCTTTCAGGATGTTAATGGCCAGCCCACAGGAGGTCGAATTATATTTGCATGAGCCTCTGCAGACAAAGTTACCCTCCACTAGGGCTTGCTTTCCTTGCTTCCCTCCCACTCCTCCCACACCCCTCTTCAAGTACACAGACTGCCCAAGCTCTCAGCACAGGCCTGACAAGGCCCCAGTGCAGAAGGTGAAGCCTGTGAAGCACTGTCAGTTCTGAGTACTCCTTTCCTGTTCCAACCTTGCCCTCAGCTAAGCACACAGAGGACCTAGCAATAGAGCTGAGATTGCTCTGAACTAAAGACAAGGAAGGGTCACAACTGAAAACAGAGAAGCCAAGGACAAGCTTCAGCCTGGGAAGTGATGTAAATGTAAAGCAAACAGCCAGCATAAAAAACCAGTCTCATGTGGCCGCTATGTTCAAAGACATTCTCAACAGAACCAAGCAAAACCAGAGAGTCGTGAACATGAAATGGATGCTACCTACACCAATTGTCTGCCCCACACTGGAGTCTCTTTTGAAACGAGGCAGATGAAATATGAATTAAAGAAAGAAAACCTGTTTCCTGAGCCTTGAAACGTTATGCTTTGTGAGTGGTGGGGACGATTTATAATCAACTCAACTCCATTATTACAAAATTACCTTTGAGCGCCTTTGGACCAACAGAGATCATAAATGTGTTTGATGAAGAAATCAAAATGACAGGATAGCCTCTGGGTGTCTCATATCATCCCTAAAAGAGAAGAAACTAACTTCTCCCTGGCCTGACCCATGAGCTCTGCAGACCAATCACAGCCAGGATCTGGCTCTCCCTAAAATGATTGAGAGCTGCAACCTTTTGGGGGAATTCTGGGACACCAGGAAGTGGCCTTGTCTTGCCTCACACCTGTCTCGCTCAGCACTTGCCCATAGAGTATGTTACTCAACATAAATTGTACCAGGCAGGGGAACATACAAAAACACATTCAGAGCACCCAGGACAACAATAAGCTAAGAACTCCTCTTCTGCGTTTCTTCTGCTCAAGAAGAGTTCCAAAAACCAACGAAAAAATCAGAAATCCTTTATAGCCACAGTCATAGCAATTATTATTCTACATAAAACACCCCCCATGAGTAGCATTGTGCCATCAGAATTAAAGGCACTGCCCTGAAGAGCAGAGCTGCTGGGACAGAGTACTACTGATTATCTCCCAAGAGGAAACAGAGACCAAAGTGTGAGGGAAAGAGAGATGGAGTGAGGGAGGGAGGGAGAGAGAGAAGGAGGGGAAGAACAGGAGTAACATGAAGAAAAGGAGCAGAAGATACCTACCACACTAGGGCTTCTCGTTACTCCATTTAATGGTCTTTGCCGCTCAGCATGGCTTGATCCGAGTGCCCGTGTGTGTTCATTCTATATAATGGAGTTAAGGGACAACTTTGTACTCCAAGCCTCTATTTTCTCAAGCATCTCGAAGAAGTAGTTATTTTTTTATTTTTTATAAGAAAACTTATAACAAGATGACTAAATTTGTGCATCCCTCCCCAGCTGCTATTCGCTCACCTAGTCCTTTTAGGTTTAGTCCTCTCCGGACTGAAACCAGGCCCTTAAGCTCAGTCTTTTAACTCCTGTCAAGTCTCCCAAGTTCTTATTTGCAGCCTAGACATCCTAGCAGAAATATGAATTCATCCAATTGACAATGAGGTATGTGACTATCACACAAACACCTCAAATTCCCTTTATTTAACTGGTTCTGCCCCCACCCCCACCATAGCAATTCTTTTTATCTTATTTAGTAGGGACAAAAAAAACAAATCTCATATCATGTACTATCATCTTGTCCTTTATCGTGCTATCAAATGAGTTCCTATGCATGAATAACTTAGTAGGGTTACCATCCAACTTGAAGACAACCAGTCCCTAGTCTTACTCGAGACATCAGAGTACATATGTGAAAACCTGGAGCCCAACCTAGATCGTAACTAGACAGAGGGCTGCAACATTTCCTGGTTTCACATGAAAAGCGGGATGACATCCTCACACCAATAAGAAAAATGCTGCAAAGGCCTTACAGATCATGAGCAGGGTAAGAGCTTTTTTATCCTGGAACACCTGAGAAAGTATTTCCACAGTTTACTTGCAGAAATAACAGAACTCTACACAGTAATCACTTAATAAATGTTAACCTTTATTATTATTATTATTATTATTATTATTATTATTTATTAAATGACACTGAAACATAGCAGAATGCCCCAGCAAAACAAAAGTCAAACAAAACCCATCAAAACTACATTCTGGGTACTTAAAGGTATTCACATTTCTTAAGTAACTGCTGTTATATGCTAGAATAATGTAGATACTTTGCACAAATTCTCTCATTTAAATCTCACAATCAGCCTTGTCAGCACCATCCTCTATCACTCTGAAGAGGAAACTTCAAACCACCTTATTTTGGGCCTGTTTTCCACTCAGTATGCATCCAAATGAATCACCTGATGCCTTCCACTCCTTCCCTTTCTCCAAACCTTTCCTAAAAAAATCAACATTAACTTGGATAAACAAGAAGACATAGATGAGTAGTAAGTACAAAAAGTAAGTATCACTCATTAGCTTTCCTCCAAATATAACTCTTAGTGCTTCCTGGGTATACAGAATATCCTCTATAGATTTTAGTGTCTTTTAAAACCTGATTTAATGCCCCCAAGTAATCATATTCTGAATACTGCCATCTAACTTACCTTGCTCACTTAACAATGTGTGATAAGTGTCTTTTTTCTAGCAATACTGAGTTCCATCAGCACATTTTTCACACAGTGTGAGCATTCTTTATTTAGTCAATTCAGTGTGTCAGACACTGAAGTCGTTCGCCATGTTTCGACCTTAAGACAGTGCTGACAAGATCAGCCTCGCACCTAACACTCTTTGCCCAATTATTCAGTTATCCCCTTAGGACAAAAGGCTTCCATATTTTAAGGCCTCATGATATGTATTGCCAAATGCCCACCACCAGAGTTGGAAAGGATCCATTTTTGCTACTCTCCTCGATGACACATTGTGTGGGGAGGACCTTTTTATTGACCCCAGTTCTTTTCTAGTTAAAAATACATTCAAGAAGCCTTCTGCAATGTGCTTCACACAGTTTCTAGATTTATTTAATGCTATTCTCCACACTCTAAGGCTGCTGTTTGGACTCCCATGAAGTTCCCTAACGTAAGGCCTTTCTCACATCATTTCCCCTTGACTCTGGTCTTACGGAATGAAACTAATTTCTGTACCCATTCAGGTCTCTCTTTCAATGGCTCTGTCCTCCCTGAAGCTTTAACCCAACGCATGTAGCCAGCCACTAAAGGTCCTGTTTCCTCCTTGTTCTGAAGGCACACATCTGACAGAATGTATGCTCCAAATAATCTTGAGGTTTTGTGGGGTTTGGGGGGTGTGTTTTTTATTTGTATGTTTCTTGTCTCTACAACTAGATTATAAACCAAAAGACAGGATAATTTCTTTCTTCTTCTGTTGTTTCTTTCCAGCATTAACATAAAACTTTATTGAAGATGCACAAACAAAATCAATGCAAAGGACAAAAGGGAGCCTACTTCGGGTGAATTGGTTCACTGTCACTTACGGGGAGGGAACAGTAAAAATGTTTCAATGTGGGCAGCAAGATAAAATGCAACACGTTTCAGGACAAGTAGTGAAATACATTCATTCAACTCAAACCTGAAAACAAACTTGGCTAAATATCAATCAACATTGATGATACAGTATGATATTCATCATTCAAAATTGGCAGCTGAAAGGGTTCCTTTGCCATATAAACAAAGTGGAGATAAAGAATAGTTTACAAGGTGTGTTGCTGCTATGCTACAAAGCCACCAAGTTATTCCTGGCTCTTTGGGAACATCCGCTCAGTCAGTTTGGTCACAAACTTTCCAACCTTGACTCTCACCTGGAAATCATGGTGGCTTTCAATTCCCAGGACTTTATCAGCACACACTTGAAATTCTTTTAAAAAGAAAAAAAGGGAACCCTCACTAAAGTGATTCTGAGCAGGCTCGTTTTCTTCCCATTTGAAATTGTCATTGATATTCTCAAAAATGCTCAGGAGTTTAAGAATAACCTCTTTGTACTCCTTCTTATTAAAGAGGGAGCCCAGTGAAGACGGCACATGAGCCCCGAGCAGTTCTCTAGTCATGGCTGGATTTTCAGCCAGATTCAAAAGGAGTTTCAGAACCTGAAGTTTGGTTTCTTCATTCCCTGCTGAAAATAAACGAAAAAAGTCTGAAATGGAATTAGCAAGGATGTGCTGATACTCGTTAGTAACAGTCATATTTGTAAGCAGTCTGAGTCCAGCCAGCTGCACAGACGAGTTCAATCGGGAGGTGACTGTGTCATCGCACACTTGATTCATGTATATCTTAAGCCTGCGCTGATTTTCAGCATTCACACTCAAGTTATTTAGGACAATTAAAGCCTTTTCCTTCACAATGGGATCTCGAGTATTGAGAATCTTTGCAACAATTGGGAGACCACCCAAATCGCGAATAATATCTCTATTAAATGCGTAAGCGGCATTATTACCCAGAGCAATTAAAGCTGCCTCAAGAATGTAAGGCTTTTCAGACATCTCAACCAAACAAAGTACTTTTTGTAACTCTTGAGGAGACAAAACAGTATCGTCTGAATTAGGAGAAGCCCTTTTCTGAACAGCTCTCCGAGCCCTGGTAGCCCTGGCTCTTGCCCTGGCTCTAGCTCTGGTCCCTGCTTCAGTGCCAATCCGGGCCCAAGGTGGGTACCAAACTATACTCTTGCTCTCATTACTGTCATCATCATCATCAGACCAGTCATTATACCTGGCCCCAGAACAGTCCCCAGCATCCTCCACATCACCGGGGCCACCCTCGGCCATTTTCTCCTTGTTCTGCTTTCTTCCTCGGGTCAATCTGTAAATGCAATAGCAGGCTCCAGCCCCAATCACCAGGCCTGCAGTCACCCAGCCTACTTTCCTGGCGTAGCCCATGCAATCGTCCCTGGCAACGGCAGGGACCAAGAAATAGAGTAGTCACTCAAGATAGGGGAAGAGGGCTTCGGGCCTGAGTGCAGGCCTGTGGAGAGTAATGTTCTTCAAGTCACTTCAAGGCCACAGTAATTGGTTTCAGAGGTAAACCTAGAAATGGAAGAGAAGAAGGTTTGGCTTTTTCTTTGTGCTGCTCCATGCAGACAATTGCTAAGTGGGGCAATAAAGTAGTAATCGAATGCTGGATAGGGAATATAGGTTGTTGACAAAAACCTCTAAGTCCCTCATTTTACTCTCCCCCCCTACATTCCTCTCCCCCCTCCCCACCCCCAGTTCACTCTTGCCCCTAAGCATAAAGGCAATGGCGTCCACAAGTATTTCTGGGCTCCCACTGTCACATGCTCCCGTGATACCCCATAGGATAAGCACTCTTGCACTGACCTCCTTAAAGCAGCGGCTTGCCCCTTCTTCCTTTCCTGTGACTTATGCCACGCCCAGCAATCTTTCTGATCTGCAGAGATACCAGCAGCAGTGAAGAAAAACAAACAAACAAAAAAAAAAACAAAAAACAAAAAACAAAAAACCGAGGCTTTGACGCATCCAGTGTATATTTGATGCTTTCCTAATTTACCATCCAGGTTGTCAGATTTTGGTTAAACCTCACTGTGCCATCCAAAACACAAACATGCTATGCCCCCTCCCTAGTCTGAAATGGGTGGACGCAAGGACACAAGGAAACAAAGTAGGATTGAGTGAGCCTGGCCAAACCCAAGCTGATTTCTAACCCCTCCCCCATTCCAGGCTGCCCCCCACGCCCACACCGACCTCCACTGCGCCGGGGGAAAGTTCCTCCCTTGCTTCAAGCAGTGCCACCTGCTACAGCAGACCTGCAGGGTGACAGATGGAAAACAAGGGCACTAAGTGCTGTTGAGAGAGAAGGATTATGAAGAAACTATCTGATAGGTTTTCCTTCTGTCACCCTGCCCCCCGCCCCCACCCCCAGGAGCACACTCATACACCCAGAGACAGAGAGAGACAGGGAGCAGGGAGGGAGGCAGGCAGGGAGGGAGGGAGGGAGGGAGAGGGAGAGGGAGAGGGAGAGGGAGAGGGAGAGGGAGAGGGAGAGGGAGAGGGAGAGGGAGAGAGAGAGAGAGAGAGAGAGAGAGAGAGAGAGAGAGAGAGAGAGAGAGAGAACGCCATTTCTCCGCAGTTCGGGGAGTGTGAGAAACACATTTAGACTCAAGTCTAAACCTAGATTACCTTTTCTGGTATTCCCCCCTTTTCTAGCCCCCGCTGCTCCTAGGGTCCCCAGATGGTCTTACCCTCAACTCGACCTTCACCGATCTGGTTAATTTCCTTCCTCTTCTCTTGCCTGGCGTTGTACCGCAACCTACGGAAAGACTGGCCACCCGGGAGAGGCTTGGACCCACTAGCCACAGAGCCATGGTAAGGAAGACACAGCCACGGGCAGAAAGACGGGAAACAGCCGCTACTGAGTGCTTAGTGGACGGACCAGTCCCCAGAGAACGAAACTCTTTCCTAATTCGGAGGCCTGGTTGTTAAAGCTTTCCCGCCCGAGAGCTAGGTCAGGGTTCGGCTGACACATCACATTGTACCCCACCATGCAGGACCCCATGTCCAGTTTTCCCCCTCTGGCACAGTCCTGACGGACCAGGGGCCAACACCCAGGCCACAGCTCCCTTTCCGGATTGCCGGCCTCAGCTCACAGCAGATTCCCATCTCTGGATTTCTGGATGCCTGCCCTAACACCCCTCTACTCACTGTTTTGCAGCATCGAAATGGGCTGCAGGCGGGATGTATATCTTGGAAAGAGGGCAGCAAGTGAGAGAGACGACGGCGGCGGCTCCGGACCTGCGACGGCCTCCGCCCTCTACCCTCCACCACCCCCACTTTATGGAATATCCCAGGCACTGACCTGCAGGGATCCGGGACAATTCCTTTTCCGCCTCCTTCTTTCCTCGGCCGCAGGCCCGCCCGCCCTCAGGGTAATAGGGAGCTGGTACTCAGACGGGAACAACGACCTGGACAAGAAGGACTTCTGCACACGTCAGCTCTTGGTCACGTGAGAGCGACGTAATCCACCAACTCGGATCCCCACTTTCCCCTCCCACCAGCAGTGCGGCAGAAGAGGACCCGCCCCCCTCTTTTCCCTCCCCCATACTAGGCCTTGTTACTCTTTCTTCTTTGCGGTTAATTCCATCTTCCTCTAGTCGTGCTTCCCTTCCTCCAATTACCAAAACAGGACAGCATCCTCCCCTGGGGCTATGGGTCACTTGTACTTTTTTTTAATTGACTCCTTCTTCCCTAGACTCTTGGGATAGCAGCTTCTCCCTCTACCTCCCCTCCTCCCAGCTATGAATTTCTACCATTCCCTCTGAAATATAGTCCTAAACCTGAAATGAGTAAGTCAGCACAAAAGTAAACCTGGAAGGAGAGTGTATCGTTTTTCTTTTGTAATACTTTTGTTGTCGTTGTTGTTATTTTTGCCTTGGCTTACCCTACTCACAGCTTGCATTTCTGAAGAAGACAATACAATAACGATATTTCCATCCGGGGAAATATCTCTAAAAAGTCCCACGTTTCTCACTTGTTGGAAAGTGTTATCCACTTTCCTTACAGGAATGTTAATGTCTTCTGGGGCCTATCCCATAACACCGCTGAATGAACATAGCACCTCCTGAATGAACTAATCAGCCAGCCAAGAGTATGTAACCCTTCTGACTAAGCCACAAGCACTGAAAGGCACAAGTTAACCAGGAGAAGACTTGGGCTTTCCAAAGCCAATAACAGAAAAGATTCAGGGGTACACATGCTGATACACGAGTGATATGCCAAGACCAGTATGAAAAATACTGGGGTACAGATAGAGACCAGCATCTGCAAGTGAAATAGTATTACAGGGGTGCAAAGACCAAGGCAAACCTGACTGAACTTGGCATCTAGCAATTAGTTGGAAACCATCTCACCCATTACCTTGATGAGCACAAGAATTCACTTGCAATTCTAACTTTCGAAAATAGAAAAAGGAATAAAGTAACTACATTCTCTCCGTGTTTAAGTTGGCCGCCTTTGCTTTCCGACACTGGCATAAGGTTAACTTAACACATAGTACAAGAACAAATAACGTAATACAAAGTGTAAAGCAGCTTTCCAAAACGTGAGCTCTTCGGTGAGAAATTTCCTCTCAGTTTCGATCAAGGTTGGTATCCGAGTGGAACTTTCAAAATCCCAGGAAAAACATGGGAGCACATCAATAGTTCCGAGAGTCGAGGAGTTAGCTAATCTCCAGGAAATTTTATGTCAGTATAGCTTCTAAAAAGCAGAATTGAAACATGATTTTGAACTTAGTAAAATAAATGGAACCGAATCGACTATCTGTCTCTGTATTTCCAGAACAGGTACAACAAATACTTATTCACAATCAACATAGGGCATGAGAGGAAAGAGGTGATAGTTCTGACCCAAGCACTGGCTAGAAGAGAGGAGATTCTGGCTAAGAACATTTCATCCTTAGCAAATTCATCCCTGTAATGTATGAGAACACTTCAGACTTCCTCAGCTAAAAGTCACTTCTTAAGATAAACTAATGTCTTTGTTCTGAGTCTAGGTTCATGAAGCAATCTTTGGAAGTTGTGACTTCCCAAGCAGTGGCTGGTCTGCAAGAAGAGAATGGACAGGTAAGACAGGCAAAAACCCCTTCTACTCCGTGACACTTGTATTTCTCAAGGAAAGTTATTCAGTTGTTACTCCTGTTGAAACATAACATTCACTGTAGCCTATTTCACAGGGAGAGATTACAAAGACTAGTGAATTTGAACATTCGGATCTTGATTTGTATGTGTGTCTTGGAGTGAGAGTCTGTCATTGACAGAGCATCTGCTCCTGGTTTATAGACAAAATATGGGGTAGACAGTGCAGCACTCAAGACAACACCCTGAACTACATATGCAACCCTGTGGAATCCTGTCAGGGAAGCCAGGGAGCCTTGGTTCAAAGAGCAATTCTAGGCATTACCATTTTATACTGTACCTTTCCAATGATCAAGTGATGTAGAAATTACAACTAAGGCATGTAGTGGTAGGCATCTCAGTGACAGTTAAACAAAGGTTTATTATACAAAATAACTAAAGGACATTCTATGGAAGGACTGGAAATATGGCTAAGTGGTTAAGAGCATTTGTTGCTCTTGCGGAGGACCCAAGTCCACTTTCTAGCACCCACGTGGGAGTGGCTCGCAGTTCCTTATACCATCAGTTCCAGGGATCTGACCCCTCTTCTTCTTACGTCCACTGCATAAGGTACCATAGAAAACTAGGAACCTACAAGTACACATAAATAAAAACTAGAGTAAAAAAATTCAAAGTAAACCACCATTGCAAACAATTTGCATTTCATGCTAAAGAAAGGCAGTGCATTTCACATCTAACATGCTCTGCGTTTCCCTAGCAGAAACATGGGTACTTTGCTCAAAACACATCAAACAGAAGCTCTCTTGCTAAAATTTCAATCTGGAAATTAAAAAATAAAAAGCAAACTTGAAAATGGGCGTGAAACATTCTCTTTCAGTCTTTCCTATCTAGACCCCTGAAAACTGAACTTACTCTTTAGCATTTGTTCTCTGTCTTAACCAGACGTGGATAAGCTGCTTGCACTAAGACAACCTTAGCTGAGATACAACACCACATCAAGTAACACAACAGCAAAAGTACACTAGCTTTTCTAATGCCAACTTCCACTTTTGTCTCCGTCCATAATGCATAGTGTTACTAACTGTTGGTCCATTTTTATTTTCGGGTACTTTACAAATCATGTGTGATGTGTGGACAGCAAAAGGTTTCCTCGGGAGGTAACTTAACTGGCTTTACTCTGAAAATATTACACAAATTTCTATGGGGACTTGCTTAAGCATTTTCCTTTCTTCACCTTTAAGATGGTGTGTCAGAAGTCTAATACGCCCTGTTAAAAGGATCTGTGAGTACCTGCAATGGAGAGCAAAGTGGCTTTTGCATCATAGCTCCTGTGTTTGTTGGTAAGAACTATGAATTAAACTGACAAAGACATAAAAGAGCTGAGAAGGTTCATGCTCCTGGGTTTAAGAAACTTTAGACAGGGAGTGGATTAAAATTAGAAAGCCCTGATAAAGTGAGAGAATGGTGGTCTGTTTATTCTGTGTTGTACACTGAAATGACTGAATGATATGCCAAAGGGGAGAGAGATTTTGTAGCAAGGAGGAGAGGTAGACGTGAAGCTTTTGTCCTTGAAACTTGACAAAATGTTGTGGAAATGAATTCCCATTGAGAATCACCTGCTTTTACCAAGCTCTAGTCCTTTGCTCTTCATCATGACTATATTCCAAAGAAGAGTGTCTGTGTAAGTTCATAGCCTCCAAAAGCTGAAAGCACGGCTGAATCCGAGTATTCTGTTCTTCCGTTTTCAAGGACAGAATTCAGTCACCTGAGAAAGCTAAATAATCCTTAAAAGGCAGCGTAAAAGCATGGTGGCCAAAACAAAGCAAGTAGAGGTGATGGTAGAGAAAATGGGATATATGTTGATATATGAGTGCAGTGGTTAGGAATACTGGAGAGCAATGATAGGTTCTCAGTTTCTGATATTTGCCAACAAGGCATTATGGACTCCCTGGCTCATCTTCTGCAAGGGCCTCCTCCACACAGAGGCCCTTCACAGGGAAGGCTTCTGCTGCCGTGTCAAATTTCAACATTCTAAGAAAGAGGCAGCCTGGGGTCTATATTTAGAGTATGACTCCCAGCAGTGAGCAGGTGGTGCCTGGGGACTTACTCCTGCCTATTTTGTTCCTGAGTTCTGAGGGGTTTGTAAAGGGGGTACAATGAAGTTATGAAAAGGGTCTTTTTCTCTTAGGGACTGACTACTTGGAATCCTATATTTTGTTCTTCCAGCTATGAGAGGGAAAAGGAACTGTTGTCACCAGTGTTCTTAGAATCTAGTCATCCAAAGTCCCTCATTCCCACTGTCAGTAGAAAATGCTGAAGACTCAGCCTTCGTGTGGTGACACAGTACATAAATGGCAGAACTGAGGAGACTTCACTAGTCTTATGGTGCTACGGAACTTCCACCTATCAGCTGTACTCTCATCAGTGGGATGACAGAGAGTTCTCTAATTATTAGGGTTCAGGATGGCTTATCGGCTGCCTCATAGAATTCCAGAATGGAATTTAAATCCCTTTGAATGAAAAGCAGGCAATCTGTGACGTTCCTAATTTGTAAAATCTAAAACTTAAGTTGATGGCTCCATAAAATCTATCTTTGAGGTACATCTGAAAGTCATTATTGAACCTTGTACCAGAACCTGTGAATTCACTCTGGCTAAAGAAAAGGGCAAAGAGATATCAAGTGTTCTGAAATTGATCTGTAAATTTTATCCCCAACAAAATCCAGTTAACACACACACACACACACACACACACACACACACACACACACAAACACACACAAAGAAAGGGGCAAATAAATGGCTTGCTTATTTAAAATGATCAAAAATGTTCAATACTGACCCCATTACAGATCTATTTATGTTTCATCAATCATATTGAAAGGATGCTGGTTTTGTTTGTGAGGATATGTTTCAAAACTGTAAGATGTTATTTTAAAGTTGTTATTTAGAAGAAAATATTTTCAGCATTGGACAAATTAACTTTGCCAAATCAATGGAGTCTTCCTAGTAACTGGAAAAATCTTAATTATATTCTTAAACATAATTTTTAAAATATTGGAATTTGTTTATATATTCAAGTGGAAATACCTTTATTTTGATTTATGGTTATAAAATAATAGTCTATCACATAGAAAAGATGAAATAAAATATAATGGATTAAGAGTGTTAATACAAATTTCTCTTCTCTCTGTGTTTCCTTTTCTGACCCCAATTTTGCTGCAGAGACTGAAAATAGAGAGGGATGGACATTAAAGAAAGGGATGCAGGAGTTTGAACACCAACGAATAGATAAGACATTTCCCCCGAGAAGAAAGAGTAAAAGCACAATAATTTGGGAAAGCCAAACTCGAACATTATAGAGAAACCGTAACTTCTGGTTTCTGGTATTGTTACAGAGAAAAAGACTAACAGGGCCCCAAGTACTGGGGGAGGTACGGAGTGGCTCTTGCCGCACTGCTTGTGGGAGTGGAAATTGGGGGCTAGAGCTCACTGGTGACGTGGCTGTCACGTGACCAAGAGCCGCCTAGAGCCGAAGTCCTGTTAGTCGCCTCTGACTGGGTACCAACCCCCTATTACTCTGCAGGCGCGTGAAGGAGAAGGAAACTCGCTGGGACCGTGCAGGTCGGTGGAAGCTGCTTGGAAGGCAATGGGGGTGGGAGAGGGCCAAGAGCACCTCGTGTCCAAGTTTGGCTAATATGGGCTATGTGCCTTTCTCACCTACTTTTTAAATTACCTATCCCCGGACCCGCATCCCACCCTCTTTTAGTAAGGAAGAAGTGGCAGGCTTCAGGATGCGGTGAGGTGGGTGAACGGCGATTGCATAAAATCCAAGCAAAGAAAGGACCCACGATCCAGGCACCACGTCTGGGGTGCTGGTCAGTTCACCAAGCACTCCGTGCCCTCGGTCCCCTGTCTGTTATAGGTCTGCGCTGGAGCCTAGGCTAGAGAAGAAGCAAACCGCCTTGGTTGGAACCTTGCTGCAGGTTTGAAGGTGGGATTCATCTCGAACCTAATGGTAGGAGATGAGGGGGGCTGGGATCTTTGCGGGTCAGGTCCGAGTCGCCCCCTCCTGGCCCCTTCTTTCTCCACACCCCCTCCCATTTCGGTGCAGGGAAAGGGGTGTGGCGGCCTTTGCTGGGGAAATGGCGGACGAGGAGGGGGCGGGGAGGCCCTCGTTAGCAAACTCCGGAGGGTGTGAGAAATAATTTTTTACTCAAAAACCCCAAATCCAGAAAAGCACCAATCGGTGTGGTTATATCTGTCCAACTACACTTTCAGTTCTCCATTGCTGTCTCACATCGCTTTCCGATTGTCCTTCTGGTAGGCTCAGCCCACCTATCTCCGTGGAGGGAATACAGCAGAAGACACGAGAAGAAAAAAGGAACCCACTTGGTTTTTGTAGAGGTTAGTTAGAAAACATGCAGTCTATGGGGGTGGGGTGGGAGGAGGGGTAGGGAAAAGAGGCAGGTGGTGAAGAAGCCTATGTGTAGGGCTAGCTTGTGCCTTTCACCTGCCTGCCTATCAAGTAAGAGCCTCATCTACTGTCTGTCTCTGAGAATCCTGGACGCAGAAAAGTAGATCCTGAGGGTAGACATGGCAAGGCAGAAAAAAAACCAATGAGATCATTCCCTAATAATCCAACTTTCTCAGTAAGAATTTGAACGCTTACCTATCTGGGCAGGTACGAACTCAGTCACAGTCACAGCCCTAAAGCTGTTTCTCTCACTTTTAGATTCACCACAAGAATCACAGAAGCCTAGGAGAGGCTGAAGATTCCGAGTGTGCACCATTATTCACACATCCCTTGAAAGTTCTCTTCAATCAGGTGAAGAAAGACCCTCTTCTTTCTGGCCAGAAGGCTCATACAGCTACAAGCATGGGTCGGGCCCGGGAAATGGGGTGGATGGCAGCTGGACTAATGATTGGGGCTGGCGCCTGTTACTGCATGTACAAACTGACCATGGGAAGAGATGAGGGGAACGAGTTGGAGAATGAGGAGGAAGATGAATGGGACGATGAGCAGGATCTGGATGAAGAGGAGGCAGACATATGGTTTGATTTCACAGCAATGGCTCGACCCTGGAGTGAGGATGGGGAATGGGATGAGCCCGGGGCCCCAGGTGGGACAGAGGACAGACGGTCAGGTGGTGGAAAGGCAAACAGAGCCCACCCAACCAAGCAGCGGCCATTCCCTTATGAACATAAAAACATATGGGGTGTACAAAGCTTTCAGACCTTCCCTTGTGCTCTTAACCTGACCAAGTGTGCTTTCAGTCAAGGAAAGAAAATGTTCACGGAGTCCACAATTGCTGGCTTTTCCCTTACCCACAATGTCAGTAGGCATTTGTCCAGCCTGTCAGTGGTTGGAAGCAGGAGTCCCACCCCCCAGCCCACTGTGAGGGAGAAGGCTCTGGATGTCCCTGAACACCCAAACAGCAGCATTGAAAATCAGGACCAGATTAAGATGTACATCGATGAAGTGTGTAGAGACGCGGTGTTCTGTTGCTGCAAGTCTTTTCTGCAGCAGGCAGGATTAGGTCTGCTAATAAGCATGACAGTCATTAATAACATGCTTGCCAAGTCCCTTTCAGACCCGAAGTTCCCTTTGCTATCCGAGGGGAGTGGATGTGCAAAGGTTCAGGGTCTGGAAGCACAGATGAGTTTGCCTGAAAAGCCAGTGCTGGCGGAGGAAGTACTGGCTGCCCAAATGCTCTTCTCATTCATGTGCCTCTTTACCAGAAGTGGGAGCAGAGAGATGCTTGTGGAAGCCATCTCCCCTTAAGTGGCTGTCTCTGGAAGAATGAGACTGAAGTCACCCAGAGCCCGAGCACTTTACTGAGGGCAAAGAGGCTGCAGTGGGTGCTCCCAAGGATGCGGTCTTAGCCAGTCAGCTCCTCCTTGGGTGAGAGTCCCTTCCAGCCTCTAAATAGAGGGCTACACTCTCACTGGCCAGGCAGGGCTCCCCCAGAGCTGTGGGCACCTTCTGGGTTTTGTAGTCTGCGAGTAAAGTGCACTGTAAATTGCTTCCTTGCAGTCTTCTCCATGCAGTAAAGGGTAGGGGATCCCCGTGGCCCCTAGCTGTGGAGAACTAGCCTCAAATCACAGCGTCTAGATAAAGGGTAAGGGGATCCCTGCAGTCACCGGCTGGCTGTGGATAACTTACATGGAATCACAGCATCAGAGTGAGTGTTGTTGCCCATGGTGATCTCCCTGTGTAAGCTGGACCACTTAACAGAAATCGCACCCATATGGGAGCTTGAGCCCAACTCCCTTCTGCAGCTGCTTAGGTTGAAGTCTTTCCTCCTTCCTCCTTCCTCCTGCCTACACTGGCTGGTGGATGGCTAGCATGTTTACCAAGAAATGCACTCCCTTCCTGTCCATTGTAGTGCCTGACCCTCTTACTCCCCAGTCCTGACACCCTCAGTGCGTATCCTCAATAAACTGTGTGCTTTGATTGGCAAGAAAATTAAAAAGGGGCACTGGCCTCCTCTTTGAGTTTGCGGCCTGCACAAACATGGAGACAAAATGCACCACAGACTCCAGCTGCCTGGGCCCCCTGCTCCCTGAGGACAGGGCTCCTGCTCCCTGAGGACAGAGCCCCTGCTTCCAGAGGACAGGGCTCCTGCTCCCTGAAGACAGAGCCCCTGCTCCCTGACAGGTTCCTGCTCCCTGAAGACAGAGTCCTTGCTCCCTGAGGACAGAGTCCCTCTCCTGAGGAAAGGGTTCCTGCTTCCTGAGGACAGGGCTCCTGCTCCCTGAGGACAGAGCCCCTGCTCCCTGAGGACAGAGCCCCTGCTTCCAGAGGACAGGGCTCCTGCTCCCTGAAGACAGAGCCCCTGCTCCCCGACAGGTTCCTGCTCCCTGAAGACAGAGTCCGTGCTCCCTGAGGACAGAGTCCCTCCTCCCTGAGGACAGGGCTCCTGCTCCCTGAGGACAGGGCTCCTGCTCCCTGACAGGTGCACTCAGCAGTGCTCAAAGGAGGCAGGGGCAGAAGGGCCCAGCTGTGCTTAGGAGGAGTATGTTTCAAGAGAGGGATTCAGGGGAGGGGTGAGGGCAGGGGTACAATGAACTGCGTGTACAGAACAAGAGAGGACAACGCCCTTGAAGCAGGCACTACAAGCCCCTGAGCACAGGAAACCCGTAAAGAAGAGGTCTTCTTGAATGGCCTCCTTGGACTGAAGGCCCGAGTCCATCTGTGTACCCTGCAGTGGCTCTGTCACCCATCTGTGCCCATCTCATGAAGGGTACCCCTAGGAAGATTACCCCTTAGCTGACTCTGGCTTCCTTTCCTTCTCCTTGTTCCCCTCTGATGCTGTCAAAACTACTTCCTGCGCCCTTCCTTCCTCAGGACCCCAAGCACTGCTTGCTGGCAGGGCGAGAGAGTTGGCAGCTGTTCTACTTTTGGGGAACCTCCTTTTTTCCCTAGCCCTTGCTAGGGGTGGAGCATCCAGGAACTCCCCACAAAGATAGTGGGCAGGATGCTGTCACTGCTGGTCACGACCTGCTGCAGAGATCCATGCTCTGTCTCTGAGATCCACACACCCACTCGTGCAAGGGAGAGATGGGCCCTATGTATTGAGCCATGCATGCAGGCCTGCCCAACTCATTCTCCCTCACACAGTCCTTCCCCTTTCCAGACCTCTCCCCTCTCCCCTTCGCTCCTGCCTCACCAAGGCTTGCTGCCCTGCCTGCTTCCCATGGGCCAGGCAGCAGATGCCTTCCCAGAGCCATGGCAAAGCAGGAGACACACCTGCTACCCTTGTGAGGGGCAGCAGCAGCAGCAGCAGCAGCAGCAGCAGCAGCAGCAGCAGCAGCAGAGCAGGTGTCATGCCTTGCTCGGTGACCCTGGGGTGCAGTCCTGAGTCACTGTGTCCTGTGCGCTAGGGCTCTGTGTGCACGGTGAGCTTGTGCTGTTTTCTGCCTCCTCTCCTCCATATGTCTCTCCATAGCTTTCAGTTCTGCCTCCACACACCATTTGAGGTCCAAGCCCCTGCTTGTACCCTGTTCTTGATACCATTCTATGGCGACCAGTAAGCTGATGTGCCTGCCATGCCCTCTTGATCGACTCTCAGAAATTGTCAAACCAGGAGTGGACACTCCCCAGCCAAGTTCCTGGAAACTGGATGAGACCAGTGTCCTGTGATTATTGCCACAACACACAGCCATTAGGGGGGAGGGGTGTTATGCCTCAGGCTGCTTTGGCTAGCTGAGGGAACCAATCTTATTTCCAATAGCTGCTGGGGGAGCCCCCACCCCCACTTTGGGCCTATCGATCCATCATTTTTCTGGGTGATGTTCATTCAAGGAGGATTTTGTGTATACACAGTGTATCCTATTGTCCTGGTCCAGTCTGCCTTGCCAGTAATGTCTTCAGTGACAGCTCACTGCTAGGCCTCTAACCTCAGCTCATTGGTAAGACAGAGGCTGCTGTCTTTGCTTAAGCTTCTGTCCCATATTAGCATGTTCCTCCCTATTCCTTTGCACATCACAGCACTCCAAGTTCCGGATCTCATGCTGTGGTCCAGCATCTCCCAGGCACTTGAGGCTGGAGGATTGCAGATGCCTACTAACTCTAAGAGGGCCTCAGTGGCTTCTAGCACAGCTTCAGAGCAGCTGTGCCCCAGGAAAGCCACCTGGTTCCAAAGCATCTCCACTACGTGGTCCTGGTCCATGTCGCCACCTCCTGTTCATTTACTGGAAGTGCTCTATGAGGAACAGCTTGGATGGGTATGCAGAGCTTTCTTGTCTGCTCACTCACACCCTGACTTGTGGGGGATACCAATTTCAAATGCTGCTTCCAATCCAGGGGGCATAAGAAATGAGGCATGGAACAAGACCACTGAGATGCCCATCGTGTTGGTACAAGGTCAATATAGCTCAGGATCACATGTACCTGTCTGCTGCTGGGCTTTCCCATCACAGTGAACTTGGTCCTGCTGTCCTTGCCACTCCAGGTCTATAGAGCTGTTGGCCTGAGCTGTCTCCTCTGTCATTGTGAGCCTGCTGCAGACTCCTTTCCGGTTTCTGAAAGAGCCCTGGATTTGCTGCTTCTTCTCCTGAGTACCTTTGTGTGTGGTGCCAGAAGGCACTGTTTCTGGAGCCCTCCTCTGCCACCTGTTGTCTCTGGGAAGAGTGTGATTTGAGGCCTCTCCACTCCATTTCCTGGAAAAGCAAGCAGGATTGCAGACATGCAGTTGCCACAGAGATAAAACGTTTGCGGGAGGGGGAGATGGACAAATATGGGTTTTGTTAGGACCTTCCATAAAAATTACTTCCCTTGCAGGAAAAAAGGGACAAGTACAATTAATTATGTCTTTTTTTCTCTGTGTTGATATATTCTTTAATGTGTCCTCTAAAACTATCTTACTTTGGCTTGTATACACACCCTCTTTCTATTGTTCATGATGGGAACAAACTAGAAATGGCCAAATATTTCAACAGCCATTTGGCTACTCTCGAAGGGGCTAGAAGGGGTAGCAATGGTTCATTTGGTGCAGTTATTCTGAAAGTACTTTTTCCTGAGGAGCACACAACTCTCACTAAAGTCTCCTTCATTTTACTTCGTGTATTCTCTCCACCAAACTTCTCTGGCAGTAGAGTAACCTAAACTAGTTCCTCTGGTTTATTGAATGATCTTTTTTAAAAAAACCACTAACAAAGTCTTAATTAGTATAGCCATCAATATCTGTTTGGGGAGGGGTCACTGCTAATGACAGAATAGCATCACTACCTCTGAGCATTCCACACAGCCATGTCACATCATCTTCCTTAGAAGAAATATTTTGTTTCACCAAGACTAACTGTCAAAATGTAACTTCATATCCAGAACATTATCCAGGTCCTCAATTTGGACAGTGGACGAGGTTGGCAACTTCCTTATCTGTGAGTGGGAATAACGAGGCAAGGGAGGGTGGCAAAGGCACTTACCAGCCTTGTCTCCAAGCGTGAGCTGTCTGTCCCCATGTTGGACTAAGTTTTGCAGCTTGTATGTCCAGCCATAGAAAAATTTAACCATGATGCTCTTGAATTTTCAGGAACATACATGGGCATATCTGATACCTACATCTGCTAAGGTGTCCACTTAGGAATTCATCTGAAGGCAGGAGAGAGCCATGGGACTAGTTGATTTTCCTTTTGTCCCCTCTCTCCTGTCCATAAAGTTCCTCTCATAGAAACTTCCTTTTGCTGAATTCTTACTCTATGATTTGAAGGAAATAAAGGTCCGTAATAAGAGAATTTCAAGGCAAGTTTCTGATATGGTAGGTTTTATAATTTAGGAAAACTCCCATTTGATAGCTTAGGGATTTTCAAAGTTACTATTGAGGCCTCAAAAATGCTGACTGATATATACAGGCAATCATTTGCTTCTCCTTATGTAAGATTGTTATTTTAATTAGTTACCTTTGGTGATGAATATTGAGGTGGAAGGATATTGCCCTATAAGTTTATCTCAGTCTTCAGAGGATCAGAACAAAGGGAAATGTATGTGGAATGACAAAATTACAAAATATGTATCAGACATTTCACATAACATGATATGAACAAGGCTGGGCAGCAACAGATCACAGTTTCTTCCATCACATTTTAAATTCAAATGTGGTTTTTGTTTAAATAGGCAATGTATTTGTTACCCACATTAGGGTCAGAGCCTCTACCCTGGCAGCCTTTACAAGCTAGGCGTGCCCATCCATCCTAAATAAGCCAATTAAAAGAGCCCAATTAATAATGAAAAGCAAAACCAGAAATTAATGGAAAGCAGAAACACACATGGGCACATTGGGAAGAGTGACAAAAAGCCCTACAGAATCTCTTGCCAAATCTTTCTTTGGGGTCTTTAAGGTCTAAATAGAAGGCAAGTGTATGATACATAGTTAAGCAGTTCGTGTCAGGGTGTGGTCCCATCACTGTCCCTGATCCACCATTATCTGGAGTCCAGTCTCTCTTGTAAGGTGATCTGGCAAACTGTGAACACTGTGTGAAATCCCTTTCCTCCCTCTCTGGCTGGCACCAGGCTTCATTCAGCCTTTCTCCCCCCAGCTTGAGATTGCTTTGGAAGTCTAGATCTCTGGGGTGCCTTGTTTCAATGGTTCAGATGGCCAGAGTGAGGGGCTCTTGGGAATATCCTCATTCGCTCTAAGTATGCCAATTACACATCTACCCTAATAACTACAAATTTCCCCCAAATAATGTATTACACATCCAAGTCTCCCATTTTCTTTCTTTTGGCAATATTCCATTCTTTCCACAAGAGAACGTGTTGTACCACATATTGCATATTATTCCAGAGACACGGCATATGGACATAGACATTTTAGACACACGCAGGCAAACACATACACTTAACAATATGTGAGTAAACTTGCCATTCCTCACCCCGCCGCACAAACGTCTTGATTTTTAATAGTTGAGTGGTATTTTATTGCATTAATGTATCTTTATTATTTGGCGAGTCGATTGTGGATATTTGTTTCCTATTATGAACACTACTTTACTGATTGACTTCACACGTTGCTTTCTTTCTATTCTCTTTTCATTCATTTGGTCTTAGTTGATTAAATTTTATGTCTTGGGCTGGAGAATTGGCTCAGCCAGTCAAGAAGATCATTTGTCATTCTTGCAGAGGAAGCAGGCTCAGTTCCCAGCACCCACACAGTTACTCACAACCATCCATTTGCAGGATACCTGCTGCCCGGAGCACATACATGGTGCACAGACATACATTTAGGCAAAATACTCATGCACATAAAATGATAAAAAAAATAAGCGTAAATTTAAAAATTTTATTTCTTAGTGCTTATCTTTGGAATATTCCATATACTCCTAACTTTATTCCTGTTGGTTTGCTATAGGTGTCATCCTTTGGCCCCAATTATTAAAGATAAAATTAGTGCGTTAGAATTAATTTTATCTTTTTCTTTCTTTAATCAATTTTTTAGTTATGTGACTTCAACTCCATCAAGTTTATTACTACTTTATTTGGTCTGTAGCCATAATCACATTTGTTTGTGTCTTAGTCCTCTATTAACAGAAATTTTTCACTAATTGGTATATTTTTAAGTAACTTCTGAGATTGTAAGTACATTATTAACCCCTCTATGCACTGCCCCCTTGCTCTCCTTCAAATTCATGTCCTCTTTTTCTGTAAATTTATTACACACACACACACACACACACACACACACACACACACTCACAAATGTATACTTGACCCATATAATGTTACTATCTGGCACTTTTTTGTAGTTTGTTTCTTCCTTGTGCTTCTTGTCATTTCCGTGATTGTTAAGTTTCCTTTTCCACACTTCCCCACAAGGCCTGATTTTAAAGACTTCATTTTAGTCTTATCTTACCATCTTTTTTGAGCTCTGGCTTACTTACGTCATTTGTGTGAGCTGTTTAGTGGCAGTTTCCACCTACTTTAGGGTAACCCTTTTCAGACAAATCTTACATCTACCATCCACTTCCTGTGTCCCTCTCCTTTGTTCACATAGGACCTCTGCTTACTTCATGTGGGTCCCATCGTCAGTCCTTACTTTCAGAAATACTGGATTTTCTGGAACAAGGTACTTGAAGAAGGCTCATCAAGGAAAAAGGCCAGAGTTGGTTTTTGTTTGTTTGTTTGTTTGTTTGTTTGTTTTTCTCGATACCAAGTATCATTGAAAGGTAGCTGCAAAGCTGTATGAAACAGAGTCTCTTCAGCCCTGCTAATTCGAAAGGGACAGATTACTTTCCAAAACTATGACGTGTCTCTCTGATGTCTAATTTGGCCTAATTTCTTGTTTCTTGCAACCCAGCAGAGCCCATCTGTTGTAATTGGGTGTGTGCTTCTTGGTTTTGCTTGTTGTTATTGTCATTGGGATTTTTATTACTAGTATTTTTATGAAAAGTACAAATGTCCTCTTATTTTCAGGCCCCTGAAGTTGTCTCATGGCTGATTCAGAGAGGGCAGCTTGAGAATTTCTGGAAAATTAACCGAACAGACTATCAAGCATAAATCCAATTTACAAACCTGTGGAGACACTGTGTGATGGAGTTGGAGCCCAGTTTACTGAGAGGCTTCATTCCGGCAGAATCTCTATTTAGACTCAGAAAGGCACACCTCCATATTTTTCTGCCAGTCTTCCTGAACTTTCTTACCACAGGGTACAGGAACAGAGGTAATCATAACAGCTTCTTCCTGTTCTTGCATCTGAGTTTCTGCCAACTAAAAGCAAGAAAGGTGACATCAAAGGTGCTTAAACCACCCACTGCAATTTTATTTGAAGCACTTTTCCTATCCTAATTTTCATAGCATTTATCATACTCCATTTTACTTCCAGTTTCTTTTGACTGTGCTGCCTGCTGAATATTAAAACCTATGAGCATAGGAATAGAGTTTATATTGTTTATAATTGATTTTCCCTTTGCCAGGCAGCACAGAATCACAAGTGTATTTTCTGCCCACTTGCATTGCCCACCAGTCCATCTGAAATTCTGACTTGGGATGGAATCGTTGGTAGAATAGAAATAGTAAAGGTGCAAAGATCAAAGTGCAAAATATGCTAAGCAATATTTCAAGCGTGGACCTGACTTGACACCACTATTCGGAGTGTCAACTGTTCTGAGCTTAATTAGTTCCTTATGATGAGGCAGTGCTCAATTGTTGGTGATTTTGCTTCTGCGGGGAGACATTTGTTGGTGTCTGGGTATGTTTTTTAGTTGTCACAAAAATAAGGAAAAGATACTATTGACTTCTTCTGGGTATAACTAAAGATGCTGGTATACATAGGATAATCACTGTGGAAAAGGTTAATAGTTATGGAGGGGGGTTGTGTGTGTGTGCACTGTGTATGCATACAAGTATGCATGCTAACATGTGTATGGGCACATGTGTGTTCAAGAGCATACATAAACGTGTACAGGCCTGAACTTGACATTGCGTATCTTAGTTGATTGTCCTTCACTTTATTGATTGAGGATCTCTTGCTGAACCCAGAACTTGCCAATTCTGCCTGCTCTGTCTCACATTTCCTAGAAATCCTGTCTCTGACTCTTGAAAGCTGGGACACTGGGCGGCCACCATACCTGCTTAGCTTTTACATGGATTCAGGGATCAGAACTCTAGCACTCACGCTTGCATTGCAAGTACATTATCCACCAAACTATCTCTCTATGCCAAGAAATGTTAATAGTTTTGAAGTTGAGTAACCCTGTTGTTGAGATTTCCTTTAAAACAATGCTGAAACACATTTACATCAATAATGACCTTCGAATATAAAAGTGAGATATACATTTTCCATTTGTATTATCATCATTTATCTTTGTCTCTTATTCTTGATGCTTGTGTTATTATTTTTGTTTAATCATAAAAATGGCAAGTATTGAACCCCCAGTGAACTAGACTATGGGGGGAGGGCGGCAATGGGGGGAGGGTCGGGAGGGGAACACCCATAAGGAAGGGGAGGGGGGAGGGGGATGTTTGCCCGGAAACCGGAAAAGGGAATAACACTTGAAATGTATATAAGAAATACTCAAGTTAATAAAAAAAATGGCAAGTATTTTTAACCATTTAATTTATCCTTAAATTAGCATACAAAGGATTTTCATGAATGAAGGCAATGACACTTTATGCTTATTTGTCCCCTCCCCCACTGCCTACTTTCATGCTCTCTTACTCCTACTCCATCCAAATATTCTTCCCTTTTGCTTTCAAGGTATATATTCAATTATCTTCTTTTGCCCCTCCCACATAAAGTTTCTTACTCTTCTAGTGGTCCCCTTTCAGTTTTCATAAGTAAACATCAGCATTCACAGACAGACACACATGCACATTTAAATATAAATGAATACAGGTACCCGTGGAAGCTAAAAAAATGTGTCAGGGGTTGGGGATTTAGCTCAGTGGTAAAGCGCTTGCAAAGCGCAAGGCCCTGGGTTTGGTCCCCAGCTCCGGAAAAAAGAAAAGAAAAAAAAATGTGTCAGACTCCCTCTAGCTAGAGTTACAGGAAGCCATGAGACTGCTAACATGGGTGCTGGGAATTGAACTCAGATCATCTACAAAAGCAGTACATGCTTTTAACCATCAAGATATTTCTGTCAGCCCCTGCTACAACTTTTTGACCAATTGTTCCCATTGTTAATATATAGTGACCTTCATTGTCTCCTCTGATTAATTTTAGCTTGATATCGATTTTATCAGCTATTGTCAGCTTGTTTTCAGCTTTGTTTCTCTTAACAAAGTGATTTTTGATGTTTGACTGTAAGCCTTTGGGTCTCTTTGACATTAACAAATATTTGTGGGTACTATTTATTCCAGGAACGACTCAAAGAATTTGGCATTCAGTGAACAAGACAAAGGTAACTTTTGTCATACAAAAGAAGTGGTCAGGTACAATAAGTACGATTGCTAAATCGAACTTATACACACACATACACACACACACAACTTTATTTTATTTCATAAACATCCACCAAAATGCATTCCTTTGGTACTTTGTGGAACACTGATTAACATTCTGCATGTAAGGGGAAGTGGTTCATTTTACCCTTTATCATCTTCTGTATTCCATATTGTGTCAGCCTCCATTCATTAAGTCCTATGCTTGTGTGAACTATCATCCCCAGAAAAGACTTGGAAATCGTTTTCTAAGACAGTAAAATGGTTCCAGTTCTAGCATTCCATGGCTCAAGAATGAGCTGAACTATATAGCTGCATGTATAGCCATCTAAATAACATTCATGATTACCAATGTCTAGAGTTGAGAGTAGAAAGTTTGTTTCTTTTAGATCATAATACAAAAAAGTAAAATGGAACTCAGCTGCATTCATATGTACATAAAAAAGGAAAGCTCGGCACATTCTTTCCATCAGAAGGGCAAAGATCTCCTGATTTAAGACTCCTGGGGATATCAGTTTGACCAAGAAACCATCTGCTATTATTTTAGCTTAAGCATACAGTCACTCAGGAAATCCAGCAAATAGAATTTAACTCTTTCCTGAGTTGTGGGAGGATTCTCTTTATCTGGCCTCAGTTACTTCAGACTGTCCCTAGAGCCATGGAGCTGTGTTCTGGTTTTCTACTTTTGCTAATGGCAAGCCAAAGACAATATGTACATCAGCCACAGAGGAGTGTGAATGCCTTGTATCCTGGGGATGTGGATCTGCATCTCTCTGAAGAACTTAGGCGTTTCTCAAGCCTGCCCCAGCCTGTGTGACAGGGTCAGATCCTCAGAATGCCTGTGGTTGGCTTTTGTTTTAGTTCAGTCTACAATAGTTGCTTGGAAATATTCTAAGCTCCAAGGTCAAGGGTATTATGACACTTAGCAAGACGGTTCTCACGCTCAAGACTCAATAGATATTTTCTTTTATATTCCATCAAACACAGAGCTTATCCTCTGCCTTAATTAACTGCACTTTTGACAACAAGCACAATTTTACTTGGTGTATCTGTTATCTATTGCTACATAAGAACCACTCCAAAGATCAGTGGCTTTGAACAGTCATCTTAATTGGTTTTTGTTTTATGGATCAGTAATTTGTACTAGGCTTACCTTGTTAGTTCTGCTGTTGTTGGCTGAAGTCACTAACCATGGCTAGAGTAAGCTGGCAGAGCAGACTGGGGCTTGTTCCTGCGGCTAGGACGGCCATAGTTATCAAGTGGAAAGAAAGGATGCTTAGTTACACAGTTATGATACAGATGTGTGCATGCACAAGCACGCCCACACAGGAAACTGAGCTAACATTTATCTGATATTCAACCGTAATTCAAATTTAACTGGATGTCCCTTATTTTATCTGAAAACTGTATTTGGGTCCTTAGACGAAATCATCTCTGTCCTGAATTGCTCCATAAGCACAGACAACCGTGGGCAGCTCCACACATGGGAGCTTTAGAGGAGAAAGTGTGAATGCCTCACTAAAAATTCACTATTCAAGCCGCTATCTTGGGATGTGTTGGCCAAAGTTTCAACTGATCAGTGCAAATCCCACATTTCAGCTCAAGTCCACCTGGGAGCAAATGAAGTGGTGGCATGTCCCACTGGGAGCCATTACTGTACATTCTCCTAGTTCCATTTCCTTTATTTGTTGACATGTGATTTTTTAAAAACCTTTTATTTGCTCTAAGACAATTTCATACATGTATATGATATTTTTCTCATAGCCCATTACCCACCCCAATCCCTCTCCCTCTCCCACTCCCCCTGAACCCTTCCTTATTCCCAACAAATCTGCTTCCCGTCTTCATGTCTTTTTCTTTTTATGTATGGCACAGTAGTATGCAGAAGCACAGGTGTGGGGGTTATTTTCAGTGGTTGTGACCCTGAAGAAAAGTAACTCTTCTCTCCCCAACCTGCCATTAACTACCAGTAGCTCCTCAGCCAGAAGTGGGGCCTCAGAAGTCCCCGAACACCATCCATACTCAACGGTCAATGGCTTTACTCTTGTGCATGTCCTGGGCAGGTAAGCACAGCCTCATTGAGTTTATGAGTGTAAGAGGCATGCTGTATCCAGAAGACAGTTTTCACAGCACTCCTCCCCAGTCTCTGCCCCTTCTGTTTTCTGAGCTTGGGGAGGGGTGTGATAACAATGACTTGTTTATGCCTCAGCACTCAACAGTTAAATTATTCTCAGTACTTCTGTCAATTATGACTCCTTAAACTGACCGCTGCACACTGCACATGGTACACTGAAGCTTCTTAGAATAAGGCAGAGGCGATAGTCTGTGGGTATAAACACAAACATTTAGGAGGCAGTTGGGCAACATGTCCATTCAACAAAACCAGAATAATAGGTTTACCCTAGGGCCTCTGACCTCCCTGGGAATTTGACCAGGCCTATAGTAGCAGGTACGACCTTATTTGCTGTATTTATTCTAGTTTTTCTAGTCTCTAAGTCATTTCCCAACATCGCAGTTCCTCAACTGTTCAGGACTTCATCCTGAATTAAATCGTTTGTCATCTTGCTCCATTTTGCTCGGGTTAGTCAAGGGTAGGTTTGGCCAACATCTTAAAAAACAACAATTATTGCTATCTCGGTTGTGGTCACTAGTTCCCGTATCCTGTGTTTCTCTTAGACTTGATTAGCACCTCACTTTCTCAGAGCACATGCTCATACTGTGGTGAAGAGCCATAAGATGTAAATGTTATGGGTACATCCACTCCTGATACTCCCCACTTTGAGGCCCATAGATTGTAGAGATCTAATGAATGCTGATCATGTACTCTACCACCAACCTCCTGAAAACGCACTGATTGCCAGCGAGTAGTCTAACCAGTAGCATTTTTAAGGATAGAATACTAGAAGGAGACATATTCTTAAGGATTTAAAAGTAGTCGTGTGAGCTGGAGAGATCGCCTAGCCATTAAAGGCTCACAACCAAAAAGTATTCTTGTGTTGACATTTCATAATCACTGTTATGACTAGGAAGCGTAATGCCAATCTGATTTGCAAGGAACTTTTCTCCTACCCAGAGAAGCTTTTACGGTGATTTTTTCAATGTTATTTTTTTTTTTTGAAAATTTCCTTGAAATATTTAGGCAAAGACACTCTGTTTCTTTTTGTAGCAGGCATATAATGTATTTTTCTTTTTAGTTAAAAAAGAGTACAGGGAAAATTGTTCTGATATGAGCATAAATCAAACCTAATTAACCACAAACATTAATATACTGTATATTTCATACAATCTCCAAAATAATTAATAAAATTGAGTTGCTTACATTCGTAGGGTTACATTTCCTCATATTTCTTTCCAGATGCAAATGCTATTGAAAAATTGATGCTTGTCTTTCAGTAGGCCATTTTAAACTTTTCTAAAAATATATGCATACAAAATGATATATAGTATTGTTCCAGATACTTAAAATTATATAAATGGCAATTTGTTCTATCTTTCTGCACATTGAGTGTTTTGCTCAACATAAAGTACTGGAGAACTGTCTAGACTGATATACAGAGATCTAGTACACACATTTTTACTGTTTTATAAATTTGATTATTAAGTATATGACATACTACTTACTCACAAACCTCCAATAGACACCAACCTTTCACTGAAGCACAGCCTGTTCATAACAGAAAGAAGACAAATATTCACTATATCGTCAATATCATTGTTCTGGAGGTCCTTGACAGTGCAAAGAGATAAGTGAAAGGAATGAACTATTGGATAGCAAAAGATTGAACTGTCATAATTTGTAAACTATGTTTATCTACATAAGTCAGAGAGAATAAAGAGGCAAAACAGTAAAAATGATGAGTTCATGGAAAGAACCTGGTGACAGAATAATGTTACATAAATAGCTTTTATATCTACCAAGGGTAATTGTTGCTTAGTAAATTTATTTTTTGAATGGGAAAGGAATATATAAGTACAAAATTTAAAAGGAAAGGGTCTTGGTAAAATTTTCCTTTACTGAGCTGAAGGGGTTTGCAACCCCAAAGAACAATACCAACCAACCAGAAATCCCAGGACTAAAACACCATTCAAAGTGTACACTTGGTCAGACCCATGATTCCAACTGCATATGTAGCAGAGGATGGCCTTGTTGGGCACCAATGGGAGGAGAAGCCCTTGGTCCTGTCAAAGCTGGACCCACAGTGTAGGGGAATGTCAGGGGAGGGGAGAAGGGGTGGGTGGTTGGGGGTACATCTTCATAGGAGCAGGGGGGATGGGATAGGGGGTTTATGAACAGGAAACCAGGAAAGGGGATAACATTTGAAATGTAAATAAAAATATCCAATAAAAAAAGAAGAAGAAAATTTTCCTTTACTGTTTAAATATACCCAACAGCATTTTTAAAAAATAAATCTAAGTCCCCTTTTGGAGGATATTTGACAGTACATTGGAATATATATAATTGGATATACTAGAATATAAAATAACATATATGATGTTTATGATGGCAGCATAGCACACTATTCTGCAAATTAATATGTCTTGAAGATATAAGCCTTCAACAAAGAAAAGAGACCAGTGCTTGATCTCCCATGATGTTAAAGTCAAGAGAACAAGTTTTCCTAAGCTTCTCACAGGCTGCAGTATATCTGAGAGAGTACCTGGGCAGAGGCCTGTGTGTAATCACATAAAGGAACCCCCTCACCAAAACACATGCCACCTGCATTAGGCCACTCAGGAAGTTGAGGCTCCTCAAGCCAATTAGAGTAGCCTAGGAGAAAGGAGTGTTCCTCAGAAGAGTGTCAGGAAGCCAGAGACAAAAGGCTGGATTTGGTGGTTAAAGATGCCACAGCAGGATATGAGTGGACTACTCAATCAGTGACACCAGAAACATCAAATGTCCATGAAGGAAAAGAAGACTTGTCATACTACTATAGCTCATCTATGTGTTTCTTCTCTCTTGTTTTTTGAGACAGAGTCTCTACATAATCCTGGCTGTCCTGGAACTCATTTTGTAGACCAGACTGGCCTCAAACTCAGAAATCTGCCTGCCTCTACCACCCAAGTGCTGAGATTAAAAGACATGTGCCATCATGCCTGGCCTAACAGTATACGTCATAGCAGATCCGTAAGTCAAATGTTGAAATAAGAAGGCACAAGATAGCTGAAAAAAAAAACTATGAAGGGGCAACATTCTATAATCAGAGTGTGGAAACACACACACACACACACACACACACACACACACACACACACACACTGCCCTCCCCCAAATTCTGAAATCAAGTAAAATAAAGCTAAAGGCCTGAAGCAAATTTAGGAGGAGAATAGAAGACCTGGAGGAAAAATATGTCACATCTGGCACAGCAGGGGAAAGCTCTTGTTCTGCAGGGCAGGGAGAGATTCTGACTCGGTTTCCTTCTGAAACTCACACTATAAACCCAATTTGTAGGTTGCTAAAGTCAGTAGCAGTGGGGTTGTGAATAACCTACTCATAGGCTGAAGTGAGTCCTGAGAGGCTTTCTAAAGAAGAAGCTGTGAACGCTCACACAAGAAACCCTCCCCACAAACATAGCTCCACAAGGAAAGCAGGACTACATGTGACCCAAGTTGTTTGCAGTGGAACCAACCAATATCCTTTAATCAAACACTGCTAATGGACAGAGACTCACTTGGTGTTGGCAATACTGGTCCTTGAGAGGCACTTAAAGGTGAGTGCTGTGAAGGCAAAACTGGTCTGATTGTGACACAAAGGGGTTCAGTAAGAGGGCACAATTCCAGAGTAGAAAACTAGTACTAAAGCTGCAATCCTGCCCATGTTTCCAGGGAATTGAGTGGAGAGGCTTCAAAGCACATTCTCTCAGGGACGACAGGTGTTGGGGGAGAGCTCTAAAATGAGTGTGAAGACACAGCACCTTCTCCTACCACACACAAAAGTACTCAGAAGAAGAAGCAGCAAATCCAGGGCTTTTTCAGAAAGCAGAAGGCAGTCTGTAGGAAGCTCAGGCATGATCGAGTTCACTGTGGTAGAAAAGCCTAGCAGCCTGTTGTGATCCAGAGGTATTTTGATCTACTACCAACAAGATGGGCATTCCAGGGGTCTTGTCCCACACCTCCCTTCATATGCCCTGTGGATGAAAAGCAGTGTTTGAAACTGGTCATCTACCTACGTTCAAAGCAGGGAGCCCAAACAGCAGCTACTGGGAAACAAGACTAGGTCCCTCGGCTAGCCAAGGCAGTCTGAGGCACAACACCCCTGATGACTGTATGTTGTGGCAATAATCACAGGACACTGGTCTCATCCAGTTTCCAGGAACTTGGTTGGTCAGTGTCCACTCCTGGTTTGACAATTTCTGAGAGTCGGTCAAGGGGGTCTGGCAGGCACATCAGCTTACTGGTCGCCATGGAATGGTATCAGGAACAGGGTACAAGCAGGGGCTTGGACCTCAAATGGTGTGTGGAGGCAGAACTGAAAGCTATGGAGAGACATATGGAGGAGAGCAGGCAGAAAACAGCACAAGCTCACCGTGCACACAGAGCCCTAGCACACAGGACACAGTGACTCAGGACTGCATCCCAGGGTCACCGAGCAAGGCATGACACCTGCTCTGCTGCTGCTGCTGCTGCTGCTGCTGCTGCTGCTGCTGCTGCTGCTGCTGCTGCTGCTGCCCCTCACAAGGGTAGCAGGTGTGTCTCCTGCTTTGCCATGGCTCTGGGAAGGCATCTGCTGCCTGGCCCATGGGAAGCAGGCAGGGCAGCAAGCCTTGGTGAGACAGGAGCTAAGGGGAGGGGAGAGGTCTGGAAAGGGGAAGGACTGTGTGAGGGAGAATGAGTTGGGCAGGCTGCATGCATGGCTCAATACATAGGGCCCACCTCTCCCTTGCACGAGTGGGTGTGTGGATCTCAGAGACAGAGCATGGATCTCTGCAGCAGGTCGTGACCAGCAGTGACAGCATCCTGCCCACTATCTTTGTGGGGAGTTCCTGGATGCTCCACCCCTAGCAAGGGCTAGGGAAAAAAGGGGGTTCCCCAAAAGTGGAACGGCTGCCAACTCTCTCGCCCTGCCAGCAAGCAGTGCTTGGGGTCCTGAGGAAGGAAGGGCGCAGGAAGTGGTTTTGACAGCATCAGAAGGGGACAAGGAGAAGGAAAGGAAGCCAGAGTCAGCCAAGGGGTAATCTTCCTAGGGGTACCCTTCATGAGATGGGCACAGATGGGTGACAGAGCCACTGCAGGGTACACAGATGGACTCGGGCCTTCAGTCCAAGGAGGCCATTCAAGAAGACCTCTTCTTTACGGGTTTCCTGTGCTCAGGGGCTTGTAGTGCCTGCTTCAAGGGCGTTGTCCTCTCTTGTTCTGTACACACAGTTCATTGTACCCCTGCCCTCACCCCTCCCCTGAATCCCTCTCTTGAAACATACTCCTCCTAAGCACAGCAGGGCCCTTCTGCCCCCTGCCTCCTTTGAGCACTGCTGAGTGCACCTGTCAGGGAGCAGGAGCCCTGTCCTCTGGAAGCAGGGGCTCTGTCCTCAGGGAGCAGGAGCCCTGTCCTCAGGAAGCAGGAACCCTTTCCTCAGGAGAGGGACTCTGTCCTCAGGGAGCAAGGACTCTGTCTTCAGGGAGCAGGAACCTGTCAGGGAGCAGGGGCTCTGTCTTCAGGGAGCAGGAGCCCTGTCCTCTGGAAGCAGGGGCTCTGTCCTCAGGGAGCAGGAGCCCTGTCCTCAGGGAGCAGGGGGCCCAGGCAGCTGGAGTCTGTGGTGCATTTTGTCTCCATGTTTGTGCAGGCCGCAAACTCAAAGAGGAGGCCAGTGCCCCTTTTTAATTTTCTTGCCAATCAAAGCACACAGTTTATTGAGGATACGCACTGAGGGTGTCAGGACTGGGGAGTAAGAGGGTCAGGCACTACAATGGACAGGAAGGGAGTGCATTTCTTGGTAAACATGCTAGCCATCCACCAGCCAGTGTAGGCAGGAGGAAGGAGGAAGGAGGAAAGACTTCAACCTAAGCAGCTGCAGAAGGGAGTTGGGCTCAAGCTCCCATATGGGTGCGATTTCTGTTAAGTGGTCCAGCTTACACAGGGAGATCACCATGGGCAACAACACTCACTCTGATGCTGTGATTCCATGTAAGTTATCCACAGCCAGCCGGTGACTGCAGGGATCCCCTTACCCTTTATCTAGACGCTGTGATTTGAGGCTAGTTCTCCACAGCTAGGGGCCACGGGGATCCCCTACCCTTTACTGCATGGAGAAGACTGCAAGGAAGCAATTTACAGTGCACTTTACTCGCAGACTACAAAACCCAGAAGGTGCCCACAGCTCTGGGGGAGCCCTGCCTGGCCAGTGAGAGTGTAGCCCTCTATTTAGAGGCTGGAAGGGACTCTCACCCAAGGAGGAGCTGACTGGCTAAGACCGCATCCTTGGGAGCACCCACTGCAGCCTCTTTGCCCTCAGTAAAGTGCTCGGGCTCTGGGTGACTTCAGTCTCATTCTTCCAGAGACAGCCACTTAAGGGGAGATGGCTTCCACAAGCATCTCTCTGCTCCCACTTCTGGTAAAGAGGCACATGAATGAGAAGAGCATTTGGGCAGCCAGTACTTCCTCCGCCAGCACTGGCTTTTCAGGCAAACTCATCTGTGCTTCCAGACCCTGAACCTTTGCACATCCACTCCCCTCGGATAGCAAAGGGAACTTCGGGTCTGAAAGGGACTTGGCAAGCATGTTATTAATGACTGTCATGCTTATTAGCAGACCTAATCCTGCCTGCTGCAGAAAAGACTTGCAGCAACAGAACACCGCGTCTCTACACACTTCATCGATGTACATCTTAATCTGGTCCTGATTTTCAATGCTGCTGTTTGGGTGTTCAGGGACATCCAGAGCCTTCTCCCTCACAGTGGGCTGGGGGGTGGGACTCCTGCTTCCAACCACTGACAGGCTGGACAAATGCCTACTGACATTGTGGGTAAGGGAAAAGCCAGCAATTGTGGACTCCGTGAACAGTGGTTTGCTGCTGCTGCTGCTACTGCTGCTGCTGCTGATGATGATGATGATGATGGTGGTGATGGTGATGATGATGATGATGCTTCTGTTGTTGTTGCTTTTGTTGTTTTTGTTTTCCTTGAAGGGAAGCACACTTGGTCAGGTCAAGAATTTATGACACATTTTTTGTCAACCTGTACTGGTGACACATATCTTTCATCCTAGTCCTTGGGATTTAGAGACAGGTGGATCTCTGTGATTTCAAAGCCAGGCTGGTCTCCAGAGCTAGTTTCTAGACAGCCAAGGATACACTGAGTAACCCTGTCTTGAAAACAAATAAACACAAAATAAACCAAAAGAATAAACAAAGAAAAACAGAGAAGGAAAAAACAGTTAATTGCCTTAAGAATTCCAAATATCAACTTTACAGGGGGTCGAGGTGTGATTCTTGTTTAATGATATGCTATTGTCTTTGTGACTTTCTCAAACCTTTTCACAAATGATTTAAGTCTTCATCATCCTCAGGACTTTGGCTTTCTTTGAACCTTGAGTTGAGACTACTGCCTTGCATAGGCCTGTCTGAAGTTCCCGACTCTTCTGTTCCTTTCTTAACTGGTTTCTCTCGTATTGTAGCTGTGGATGCACACCTTTACTGCTTCAAGACCTGGCTTGCACACCCATTTTCCATAGTTCATCAACAAAACACAGCCCTTTCCATCAAAACTCGCAAATGGATCTCGGTCCTGACAAAGTTCTCTAGTAATAGTATTCTAGGTCCCATATTATCACGTATGTCTTCTGACCAGAGTCTAATGCCTGTCCTCAGTGCAATACAGCTTTGCCATGATACTGTGCATCTTTCAAGAAACATTTGCTAACACCAAATCTCTTTCTGTCCCTCCCCCTCTCTTCCTTCCCCTCTCCCTCTCTTTCATCCCCCTCTCTTTCTGTCCTTCTTTCTCTCCCTCCTCACTGCCTTCCTCCTTTTCTCCCTTTCTTCCTTTGTTTCACATTTAGAATTTCCAAATGTTTCTCTCTGAAATTTCCCCTCAAGTATAACAGCCGCTTTTCCTGGTCCTTAAACATAACAGAGTGCTGGGGAACGGAAAACAAAGGCTGCAAGAGGCAGAGAAAGTGTTGCTTCTGAACCCTATATTCTGACTGGCCCCACCCAATTCCCACGCTTTCTCTGGGATACTGCATTGTATTGAGGGATTTCCTTCCTCCCTTTCCTAGGTTATCTACAGGAAAACAGACAAGAAAGAATCAATTTTGGTGCTTGCACTGACATAGAAGTCTCAAGAGTGCTCTATCTAGAATCCAGCTTTAGAAGTTTGTCATTTAAGTCCAGTATGTTAGATACCTGCATGAAGATATTACTGATTTTAAAACCCATTATTTCGTACACTCACGTGACTGAATGGAAGGCACATATGAACAAGGTCCAGTGATGTATGCGAAAATATCATAAGTGAACCCATTAGTTTCTCCATAAGCTAAATAAAATGGAAATATTGTCTGCCTTTTAGGTTTTTAGCACATTGTCTGTCTCATTTTCCAGTCAGTTCATGACCTGGATACTCCACAACTGCTGGGCTGATTTGCTCTGCTGTTTCCCAACCTTCATTTCTATACTGCAGATGCTGGCGCTGTGTTCACAGAACCAAAGAGGACCAGGATTAAGGGTTGTCTGGGAATGGGAGTGGAATAGTAGGTTCTGATATACAGCTGAACTTCACCCTGAGTCTTCTGACTGGTTCAAGGCTGACACTTCCTTAAAAGAATACAAATTTCATTAGGCAGAATCAAACATCCTGAAGATGACTTCCCTTCTCTTGGTTTGTGCTGCCCTCTATGGACAGACACACAAAGCAACATTGGTGTGAAAAGCATCAATGCTTAGAACTGAATGATCGTAACTTTCATCAGTTTAGGACTTTGTAGAACATTTCCCCACATATCAACTCTAGGTTCTCCAAACCAGCTCTGTCCCCTCAACTTTGTGGATCATTTACAGGACTAAAATGTGCTTGATCCAGGCGTAGGAGTCTGTGGCCTATCTTTGACCTTAAGTTCCCAGATAATCTTCGTTTTCATAACAAACCGTTCATAACTAGAATGGTTCCTTTCTTCTTTATGTGACTATAAAAATCATGTCACTGAGGTCAATAAGAGCTGATGGCTGGATCAAAGAACTTTGCCCCTCTATAGTTCTTGGTCACCTAAGATCCATGCCCTGGTCTCCAGTTTCCACGCCCACCAGCCTCTGTCTCTCCAGTGCTGGGATTAAAGGCAAGGCCACCACACCACACCTGACCTTATGCTACTTTTTGTCAGAGTATTTTATTATAGCAACAGAAATTAAGACAGAGCACTGATAAATTAATGTCCCTCTCCCAAGTTTGATGGTACACACAAAATCAGTCACAACCAGCTTGCCTAAAAGAGAATTTTCTAGAGCCAATAACTGTAGGAGCACTTCAACAATAATTTTGGCAAACTAATAGATCTTGGGTATAAACTAGGTGAAGAATAAAAACTCCTAGACAACAATCACTCTTAGAGAAGAGTGAAGAGGCCATGCTAATACAGAATCTTCCTCTCTCTCCTTCCCTCCCTCCCTTCCTCCCTTTAAAGGAAAATATTGAAGGTACACTTTAATTGATTTTGCCTCAGAAACTCAACATGTTTTTTCATTGAAAAATAAGAAGGAAATAAAAAAAATCATTCATGTTTTTGGGTAAGGAAAGACAAAATTAGCAATTATAAAGTATTGCCAAAATGTTAGTACATGCCAGGCATGTACCTTTAATCACAGCACTCGGGAAATAGAGACAGGTAGAGCTTTGTGAGTTCAAGGCCAGGCTGGTCTACAGAATGAGTTCCAGGACAGTCAAAGCTGTTTACACAGAGAAACCATGTCTCAAAAAAATAGTTTCCCATAACAAAAGGTGGAGTGTGATGCCATCTGACCTAGAGCAATTGGCCAGCCCCAGAAGTTGTTTTCTCAAGGAAATCCTGAGGTATTGGGAGGGCTCACACCTTGGAACTCACTATTCAAAGAACACAGAGGACAAAAAACATAAATGTCTGACGTGTAATGATTCTTTCACAGGGAAGTGCAGCTGTTTAATCAAAATAATTGAAATAAAATTGTAGCAGCAAATGCTCCTTAATCCCATTCATACAGAAAGACCATGGTAGATGGGCGATACTTTCAGAAACAAGTTTATTGGAACTGCAGAACACAGTCAAAGCTTTACGGCAGCCAGGGAAATCAAGAGAGAAGTGAGAGTTAAATTTCAGTAAAAGAACTTAAGTGACAGTCTGTCTAACCATGGGCTCACCCATGCCTCTGAGGTAACCCTAAAGAACCCCACCCACATTCTCTGCTAGTGTTCCTAGTCTTCCCAAAAAGAGCAGAACAGATTGTATTCATAAGGATCTATGATTATGCCTTTCTAAGATTCCAGTGACTCTCTGAAGAACCTGTCCAAAGGGCTTGCATTAATTTTACCTAATTCAGAACACTTCCAAAGGAAAAGTGTGTACTTTAGAGACATTCACTGTGTAAAGGCAATGAAGATTAAAAAACAAAACAAAACACTGCATCAATTGAGAGGAAATCCTGAAGAATAAGATGCTTTGAAGAAGATGAACTTGGTAAAGCTTCAACCTATTTCTGAAATCCACAGGCATGCACAGGACATTGTTAGGCACACATACGTAGTCATAACACTCCGAGCAGAAGCTGGTAGATTTCTGTGAGTTTGAAGCCAGCCTGCTCTCCATAGGAAGTCCCTGGCCAGCCAGGGACACCTGATGAGACCCTGACTAGAATAACAACAACAAGGTCAGGATGACCCTAGGCTGTCACTTCTGACTGACCTTTAGGTATAGACTGTGAAATATAATGTGAGGTGAAATAGAATGGAAAGTTCTAAATTATGCAAACTTTTAAGGTGTGCCTCCTAACACGCATGGCCCATTCGAAAACAATGAAATGTTTCCTTTTGATTGCTTTGACTTGGTTGCATGAAGGAAATCTTGATGGACTGGGTAGCTGACTGTTAAACATGGATTAAAGTGGCTACTGTCAAAAAAAGAACATACTCTTTTTAGACTGCTTTAGTAAAACAGCAACACCACAAAAATCACCAGAACGAATTGCAAAATAAAGGCCCACAAAAGAAGCAGAGTCTCATTTCCAGTTGCCAAAATAATTGTAATTTTCTGAGGGGGGTTGTATTGTATTGTAGTGCTTCCTGAGAGGAAATGGTGTAGATGAGTACTTCAATTGCTGACTCCAAAATTTTGGTCCAGACCACTTTTACAAAGTAAATAATTTTCAAAGCCCAAAGTATAGTGGATCCCATCTTGTGATCCTTATAGAATCCTTCATAGTGGACTCATTATGTAGTAGGAGGAGGGGCCTCCCCAGAGGACTGAGAAAGGGAAACAAGAAACAGCCATGTGGTCTGGTCAATGCCCAGCGCAGGCATATGTGCAAGCTGTCACGTACTCCACTCACCCACCATACATCTCTACTGCAGCCCCCTTGCCTTTGCCTTCCCTTCTTATTCTAGTCATCCCTTCATACTAGCTTAAAATATTCAGTTATAATATATTTAACAAGAGGGCAAAGAAACAAAAAAAAATGTATAAAAGCTCCAGTCTTTGGATCTTGAGGAATTTCATCCTTGAGGACTAATATCCCCATGGGCCTTGAGAGAGATATATATATCTCAAAACTTTTTCCCAGAACACAACTTGGATATCTCTTCCCTTGATTCCTGCAGTAGCATGATTGTGAGTATAACATTCCCTACCTCGTTCAATTTATATGCCATCCCAGACCCACTTGACTCTACCTCTGATCCTGGTTAACTGTTTATTTTCTGGCCAGAAGATAGAGAAGAAAGATTGATCCTGCTTGTACACTGCAAGAACCATTGTGATTGCCACCTTGGTTCCAGCCACAGCTTGAGTAGTCACATGACATAGTGTCACCTAACGGGGAGAGAGTAATGGAGGCACAAACTAGCATGATCTAGCCCATAGACATACAAAGGGGTTAATGGCCTATAAGGCAGACTTTGACAAAGAGACCAGTTGCTTGAGAAAGCTGACAGGGGGCTGGGAAAGTGGCTTCAGAGTGCTTGCCTGCCATGTGAAAAGCCCTGCGTTTGATCTCTAGCACCACATATCACACACACACACACACACACACACACACACACACACACACACACACAGAGGCATACATACACACATGCACACACACTTGCCCATGCATGCCTGCCAGGTTTTCCATTCCTTCTACTCACAGTGTACTTGGAAACCATCTTTAATCAACTCTGTCGAAGGATTATGTCTAGATGGTGAGTAAGTCATGCGTGCTTTCCCTGGAGCCTTGCCTTAGTCCCCATTTATTTTTGCTCATGTTTTCTCAAAGTGCACATCCCACTAAGGTGCTACCAGGTAAGCTTTTGTTTCCTATTTTCTAGACCCCGAACTGAGAAAGCACCAGATTATTAGTCTGTAATGAAAGAAAGCTCCGTGGTGAAAGATAGAATATTGCTGTGCCTCAACAAACATAAAAACGTTTTGATTATGGAATAATAATAACATGTCATAAATAACCAAGGCCTGATGAAATATAAAAAGTGTATCCATAAGTAAGCCCTTTATCTAAGAAATTGTATTGAAAATATATCCTGACTTCATAATCTACATGATTGGATACAACCAAGATTTTATTAGATTTACTTCTTTTGTTTTATGTGTTTGAAAATTTTACCTGCATATATGTCTGGGCATCACATGCATGCCTACTGCCGATGGAGGCTAGAGGAGAGGTTGGGTCCCCTGGAATGGGAGTCACAGATAGTTGTGAGCCACTACAAGGGTGCTGGGAATCAAACCTGTGTCCTCTGGAAGAACACTTAGTCAGCCATCTCTTCAGCCCCATGATTTTTAGATAAAAATATTAAATAAATTTATTAAAAAATCAATATATTGTATAGGATTCTTCAATATGGCTAAAACCTAGAAGTCATAAAGAGAAAATAAGGAAACATCAATCATTATTCATTTCTTCAAGAAAAAAACCCATAAAGTTAATGGAGCAGATCTACACCAAACCTCTTACTTTGATACAAGCAATATCTTTCTAAATCACTCGAACACTAGATCCTTAAATAAACAACCCTCTATGATCTTTGATCCCAATCTACATTGATCTTAGGGAGAAAATGTTCTAAGCAGGAAACATTAAGAACCCGTTGTGCTTATTAATTCTACTTGTCACAGTAATAAATTATCATTCTGGATTTTATTTTCCAAAGGAAGTCCCACCTTATTTGATAACATGTTGCAGCCTTTGCAAGCTCAGCAAGGCTCAGTAAATGAGGAGACTGCAAGTTCAAACAAAGCTGGCTTTATTGCAGCTCCTCTGTCACCTTTCAGGATGTTAATGGCCAGCCCACAGGAGGTCGAATTATATTTGCATGAGCCTCTGCAGACAAAGTTACCCTCCACTAGGGCTTGCTTTCCTTGCTTCCCTCCCACTCCTCCCACACCCCTCTTCAAGTACACAGACTGCCCAAGCTCTCAGCACAGGCCTGACAAGGCCCCAGTGCAAAAGGTGAAGCCTGTGAAGCACTGTCAGTTCTGAGGACTCCTTTCCTGTCCCCACCTTGCCCTCAGCCTGAGCACACAGAGGACCTAGCAATAGAGCTGAGATTGCTCTGAACTAAAGACAAGGAAGGGTCACAACTGAAAACAGAGAAGCCAGGGACAAGCTTCAGCCTGGGAAGTGATGTAAATGTAAAGCAAACAGCCAGCATAAAAAACCAGTCTCATGTGGCCGCTATGTTCAAAGACATTCTCAACAGAACCAAGCAAAACCAGAGAGTCGTGAACATGAAATGGATGCTACCTACACCAATTGTCTGCCCCACACTGGAGTCTCTTTTGAAACGAGGCAGATGAAATATGAATTAAAGAAAGAAAACCTGTTTCCTGAGCCTTGAAACGTTATGCTTTGTGAGTGGTGGGGACGATTTATAATCAACTCAACTCCATTATTACAAAATTACCTTTGAGCGCCTTTGGATCAACAGAGATCATAAATGTGTTTGATGAAGAAATCAAAATGACAGGATAGCCTCTGGGTGTCTCATATCATCCCTAAAAGAGAAGAAACTAACTTCTCCCTGGCCTGACCCATGAGCTCTGCAGACCAATCACAGCGAGGATCTGGCTCCTCCTAAAATGATTGAGAGCTGCAACCTTTTGGGGGAATTCTGGGACACCAGGGAGTGGCCTTGCCTTGCCCCACACCTGTCTCGCTCAGCACTTGCCAGGATCCAGCTTATCATCATCCTAAATAAAAAATAAAAACAAAACACCGGAGAGAGATTAGCGAAAGAAAATTGATTCTTGTTTGAGAGTTACTGGGAGATTTACTACTCAGATCCACATAGCACAGTAAACCGTGGGCTTATTCAAAGAGTCTGAGGCAAGTGAAAAAGGTATAAAGGCGAAACAGTGAAGTCATAACTGATGGTTTCAAACAAAATTTCATGGCATCGATGATTAAAGTACTTTTTGTGTCAGATTCAGCAGCATCTGCACATGCTAGTGGTTCTGGTGATCTTCTGTGACAGTTACTCTTAGGCAACTGTCTGTGAGATTCCTTCCTAGTAACCTGTCAGCCCCATTGACTTTTTATGAATTGTTGCTTAAGGGCCTCCTTTTTAATCTGACACAGGCTATCAACCTTCTCTTTGAAGCTGTATCTACACCTCTAGGCTTTTCTTCCACCAATCCACCCTCAATAACCTTTCTGGCCTTTTGTATCTTATTCTTTAAGCACAGACAAGTTCCCCTTTAAAAAAAAACACTCTCTGAACATCATTGTATACAATAGTTTCTGATGCCTGTAAGCACTGATAGGAAGCACTCACTGAGGCCTAGAAGCTCTTTCAGATTTGTTTGTTTGGTTTTTGAGACAGGGTGTCTCTGTATAGCCTTGCCTGTCCTGGAACTCCCTCTGAAGACCAGGCTGGATTTGAACTCATAGTGATCCTCCTGCCTTTGCCTCCCAAGTGCTGAGATTAAAAGCTTGCATCAGCACTGTCCGATGGCTCTTACAGATTTTATAAACCTACATAGATAAGTATTGTTAGATATATTGTCTCCAAACAGATTCTGAAGCCAAGGACAAAGACAGGACCTTTTTTCTTCTGCTTAAACATAACTTTATTGATAAAGCACAACTCTTAGATGAATAAATTTAAATCAATACAAAAGTATAGCTTATTTATGACATATAGTTGCTTCACTGTCAGCTTAGTTAAACAATAAAAATATCTCAACCTAGATAGCAAGTTGAATTAATAAATGCTTTCTTTGTGCAAGCTCTAATATATATTTGGCATACTGAGAGTGGCTCAGTCTAAAGCCAGCATCGATGGCTATTGACAATTTATGATATTCATTATCCCTAAATCGCAGTTCAAAGGATCCCTTTGCTACACAAGAACAATGAAAACCTAAGGATTTACAAAATGCATTGTTCCCACGTGCAAACTTAAGAAACGTCACATCAGTGTTGCTTGGAACAGATCTCAGATTATAATTTGGTTAAGACTTTCAGAACTTTCACTTTGACCACCAGATCCTTATGACTTGCTAATGCTTTGATTTTCTTAACACATACTCCAGACTCTTTAAATAAGAAAAACAGTGAGCTTCTGCTGAATTCTTTCCTGGATGATGCAAGCCCTTCACTTTTTATGTTGTCATTTATATTTTCAAAGAGGGTAAGAATGTTAAGAAGAATCTCTCTATCCCATTCTTTATTAAAGAGAGAAATCAGTTCTGATGGTACCTTACAACTGACCAGCTCTCTTGTCATGGCTGGGTTTTCAGTAAAGTTTATAATTAGTTTCATAGTTTGTATCTTGGTGAAGTGATTTCCCAGAAATAACAAAGCAAAGAAGTCTGGGAAAGAATAGGAAAGCAAATGTTGGTAGTGATTAGTCACAGTCATGTTGGTAAGGAGTCTTAGTCCCGCCATCTGGACAGCTGAGTCCAATCGACAAACCATGGTATCGTCACACACTTGACTGATATAAGTCTTAATCTTGCCCTGATTTTCAGAATTAACACTCAAGTTATTAAGAGCATTGTAAGTCTTTTCTCTAATAATGGGGTCTCTTGTTTTTATCAGTTTTGCGATAATTGGGACCCCACCCAATTCACGGATGGCATTTTGATTAAATGAGTACGCTGCATTGTTACCCAATGTGACCAGTGCTACTTCCTGAGTGAAAGGGTCATTTGTTCTCTCCAAGATGTTAAGGACCTTTTGAAGATCAGGGGCACTCAAAATATCATCAATTTTATAGGGAAAGCTGAACTTGCCCCTGCGAACAGGCCATGCTGTGGCTGGAGCCTTGTTACTCTTGCTTCGGTTCTTTCTCTTGACTTTCCCACTTGTCCTATTCCTAGCCCTAGAGCCAGTCCTTCCTGGGTGGCAGCCTCCACCTCTGCCTCCTGGGCAGGGCAAACTTGATGTCAGGGTCCTAATCCTAGAGATGTTAGGAAACCTTATGCCTCTGCCTGCCTTTGCACTTGCCTGTTCCTTTAGGGACTTGAAAAGGGCTTTGGCCTTAGCTTCTAGGCCACCCTCACTATGGGATTCTGGGTACACTTCCTTCTTTACATCTGGACCATTCTCAGGTCCCACATTCGCCTCAGCCTTGGACTTTGAGTCATCTTGAGGTTTGGCTCCCGCACCTACTCCAACATGAGTCTTACGTTCTTTTACAGTTTTGCCCCCAATTTCTGGTTTGCCACTACAAGACTCTTCCTCTTCTTCCTCTTCCTCATCTTCATCATCCCACAACTTCTCATTCTCATCTTTTCCCCAGGTCAGTCTGTACACACAGTAGCAGGCACCAGCCCCAATGACCATGCCCGCAGCCACACATCCAGCTTCCCGGGTGCGACCCATGGTACAGCTGGGGTCCCTTAACCTAGACACAAAGCTGGTTTGTTCCGATCCAGAATATTCCCAGATCAGGAGCAAAGTCTTCAGATTCTGCAGGTTAGGGGCAGCTACAACAGCACATACAGTGATACCTAGGAGGAAAAGGAAAAAGATTACAGAATATGACTTCTCCAATTGTGCCTTTGTACATAGATAGACTTAATCAGTTGCCTACAAAACACAAAGAGGTTGGCTAGCATTTGGGGATTGACATCATCATCATTATTCTTTTCCTTTATCTGGAAGCAATTTTGGAAGTTTTCCAAACACCCAGATTCTCTAAACTTATA